>NC_044187.1:32561313-32838813 GCF_900880675.1 Sparus aurata | reverse complement strand
TGCACTCCAAAGGGGCTTCTGAACAAAGTCTGGTTTGATATCCAGGTACATTTTGGCCGCAGAGGGAAGCAGGCCAACAGGAACCTTAAACCGGATTCATTTGTGATCAGAAAAGACAAGAGGGGACTGAGATACTGTACTTTAACCTGCGGTGATGAGGTAAAATTCCACAGCGAGACGGACAGTAGCTCAATGTTTGAGAAGCCAGGAAGTGAATTCTGTCCCATTGCTTCTCTTTTAAAATACCTCAGCAAGCTCCCACCAAAGGCAACTGCACTTTACCTGCAGCCGAAGAAAGAGCTAAGAGATGAAATGTGGTACAGCCACGTCCCCTTAGGAGTCAATTACCTGGGTTCAATGCTGTCCCGCATGTGTAAAGAAGCCCGCACATCAGTCATCTACACCAATCACTGCATCCGAAGTACACCCTTTCAGCAACTGTGTGACGCGGGACTGGAGAAGAGAAAAATTGTTCCTGTTAGTGTGCATGGGTAGGACGTGTTTTAGTTGTTTGCCGCCTGTCGTCATTCTTATTGCTATGTCTCCCATTATTCCCGCCGAAATTATCTATGTATCATTATTACAACAGGTCTGGAAGCTCCCTCCAGAGTCGGCACACACCATCCATCTGGAGCCTTAAGCAGCGAGGCGATATTTTGCCGCAAAGTGATTCAGCCGGCCCAGCAGGTCTGCAGCCAGACAAGTGGGCACCCCACTCGAGCACACAGATTCTACACTGATTCTGCATTGGATTCATGCCATTAGTTATCACTGCCTTGGGTTAAATGTTCAGATAAGTGTATAAAGAAAGTCAAATGTGATCCAAAATGTGAAGGAAACATCCATTTTTCTTTGTGGGGAAACAAAATAAAATTGATCGAAAGAAAGTTTGCTTCCATCTTTGCTATAAGTAATGTGTTAAATGTTGTGTGTTTACTGTATTGTCACATTATGTTGTATAGTAACAGTCACATTCATTGCAGTAATGTGAAACAAACGTAAACAACGAGGAACTCGCCTCTTCCAATCAACTTTTAATAGCAGGGTTAGAATGAAATATTTGACTAATTGTTTCTGTTGTTTTTTGCCTCTCCAGGTTTGGATTTAAACCATGATGAACTGTTCGAGGATGTTTCATTTCTTCAGGCTACTTCAAACCAGAACTACGTCCCAGACGCCGTGCTGCCACCTGGCGAGCCTTGGCTCCACGGCGGCCCCTCCCGAGCACAGCTGTCCATCCCCTCTTGCCTGTGCCTGTGCAGCGATGTTGGGTCTGAGACGTCTGTTCCTGGGTCTTCTGGCGATGGGCAGATGGGAGAGATGAAGGTGTACGCCAAGTGTCACCTTCAGCAGGGAGTCATGTTCGGGCCATATCTTGGGGAGGCGTGTAGAGGACAAATGCCCACTAACCTCAAATACGCCTGGGCTGTAAGTAGACTTGTTTGTTCAGATGTAAAGAGCCAGTTTGAAATTAAGTTGTGGCAAAAAACTTGTGCTAAAATCACATTCAAAAGCTGCTGTGTTATTTGTGAACTGTGCTGAAAACAGCAGGGAATTCCATAATGAATTGGTATAAAAATATTGAACATACACATTGCTCTCATCTCCAGATCCGGGATGACGCTGCTTTTGTCTACGTTGATGCCTCTGATGAAAACAGATCTAACTGGATGAGGTGGGCATTGTTTTTGTGTTGTTTTTTGTTGATTACAGTATTTATCTCAGTAACATACTATACTTGTTTGCTCTATGTATCAGGTATGTAACGTATACCAGCAGTGAGGAGGAACACAACCTGGTTGTCTTCCAGTTTTACCGTCGCATCTACTACAGGGTCTCCCAGCCCATCACAGAGGGAACCGAGCTCAGGGTCTGGATCGGCAAGGATTATGCCACCTTACTGGGCCTGGGGATGGGTGAGTTCCCTTACTGATGCATGGACAACATAATGCAGATTCTTTTTAGTTTTTCACTTCACACATTGTTTTCCCGCAGACAGTAGACGTACATTTAAGTTGGCCAACATCCTCTGCATTTGTTTTCTGTTGGTGCAATACAGGTGACAATGTCAAATGTGAAGTTGGAGACAAAGAGACGGTTCTACGACTCCTGCAGGACATCCAGTTGGTCACTCTACCAGAGCCAAGCAGCTCTTCCCTTTGGTCAGATCACAGCCAATCACAGAGCCCCATGCCTATGATCAGTGATGTGACGACAATGTCAAACCCAGACACAGCGAGTGATTCAGGCATGATTTCCTCCCTGATCTCCTTCCCGTCCCCTGTCTCTCAAGCATATGATTTTATGCCCGGAACTGAGAAACTACTGAGTAACCCGACCGCCCCACAGAACAGCCCGTGGTACTTTTTTGGGTTTGAGCCCGACCCAACTGGTCGTCCTCTGGACCGGAGCACTGTGGTGTGTAAGGTGTGCTTGGAACATGTAAGCTGTGGAGGAGGAGCAACGGATCTCCAAAACCATTTGATCAACAAGCACCACATCAGACCACATCAGAGCAGCTTCAAGGACCGGAGTCTTCCCATTACAATGGGTACAATAGGTAACTCTTACTGACTACTGTGTGCGCAATTAATAACAGTATACCAAAGTTGCAGTGAAAGTGAACTTAAAGGGAAAGTTTTTCTTACAACTGCAACCTTATTTACGTAGATAACACCTCTATGATATAAAGTCCAGAAGACCAAAAAGTGAGCGGTCCGACAGGCTGTAAGCAAACCAGTATAATTTAGACAAATTATTCATATCATATTTCTTAGCGGTAAAACTATAAGTGACCAATTTTCTGGAAAACTCGTCACAAGCAACTATGCCAAATGCGGAGAGTTAAACCACAAGTGTCTGATGTATGTTTACAAAGATGTTAATGGATGTTTCCAGTTCATCTTTGATTTGTGTTTGGTTAAACTGGTTAGTTAGTTTACAACCTGTCACTTCGCCTTTGTTAGTTCTACAACTAGTTCTTTTTATGTTTTATGAGCTCTAGTCGGAGAACACATAATGTAATCAACCTGAAGGTGTTTTGCTAATGTTAGGAGTCTCTGGTCAAAATTTCCATCTAAAGTTTACAGGTATATCCAGCAAACTGGTGTCTAGTATGTCAAAATTGATCTACAACTTAAAGAGGCTTTATATTTGATCATTGAAAATCTGTTCTTTTTCACAAAAGGTCAACAGCGCTCCCAGTTGGTGATGGCCAACAGTGGTCTGGTGAGCACATTTCCAATTGTATCATCACAGACGATACCGGGGGTTGTGACAAATGCCATCGCCAACTTTCTCATCATGGATCTCCAGCCGCCAGCTCTGGTAGAAGGGGAAGGCTTCAAAAAGCTGATCCATGCCCTCCTGCCTTCCTATAAGGAGCTGCCTTCACCTGGTCAGCTCGAGAAACTCCTGAAAGAACACCATACCAAAGGCAAGACAAGCCTGGCACAGCTGCTGAGGAGCAAGATCGACAGTGGGGAAAACGAGGAGATATCTGACTACACTGCTCCCATCGAGTTTGAGCCCAGGAGACGATGGCGAAGTACTAGCCATTGTAGGGAAGTTCCCCACTTTGTCACTTTAAGTGTGGATGTTTGGTTCTACAACTGGCAGGGCAACACTGATAGGTACCTCACCCTCTGGGCACATTACATAGACAGTAATTTTCACTTTAAGAACCTGGCTCTGGCAACCCAAAGACTGACAGAGAGTGGGGTCACAGACTACAGTCTTCGAGCAGTGGAGGCTCAAGTGAAAGTGATGGCCCAGGAGTGGAGAATCTCACAACCTAATGTTGTTTTGCTCGGAGGAGAGGGAATGAACAAGATGAGGCTGGGCCCGATGAAAAGCACCAAAGGTGGAGAGGCTCCGGGAAGCGTTCCTCACCCGAACTCAACAACATTTCTTGAGAGGGAAGACTCCGTGTCACCTGAGGAACCACATGGCTCGGAGCACGGCCACTCTAGTGAAGGACTACCATCTGTGCCGTGTTTCTTCAGCGCTGTGCAAGGCTGCATCGAGGAGGTAATGTCACATCCTGTCATCTCAAAGACCCTCAGCCAATTCCAGGGTATTCTCTCGACCCTGTTCCTGCCACTCGCTCATAACAAAGGCATGCATCAGCACCATACCCATACCCAGAATCTACTGCAGACTCTGACGAGACAAGAACAGGCAGAGCTAAAGTCATGGGCTCACAGCCGACCAATGTGGAATAAACTGTACTCTCTACTGAGTATGCTCATCAAATACAAAAGCCTTTTCTGTGACATGATAAAAGAGATAAAAGGTGATGGCCTGTCTAAAGAAGATACTTCTTCAGAGTCTGGTTCAACTGGCAGCTGCCATGCGAACTCCACCTCGAACACATCCTCAACAAGCATTACGGCTTTGCGGTCAGACTGGAAGGTTCTGGAGGAACTATGTCTGGTCCTCAAACCTCTGGACGTGGCATGTCGAACTCTCGCCAAGGAGGCATTCCCTCGTCTGTCCCTCATCAAACCCATTCTCACCGGCCTGCTCTCTCGCCACCTTGTGTCACGATCAGGAGATTCATCATCTATCCTGAAGGAAGTGAAGAGGATGATGAGGAGGAACCTGGCAAGCTGTTACGACAACCCTGTTGTCAACAGGGCTCTGTGTGTGGCATGTTCCCTCGACCCCCAGTTCCATGGGTTGGGTTTCATGGAAGAGAAGGTGAGTTATAGAGCTAAAACGCAGGGAATTGACTTTGCTCAACCCAGCCTTCTTAGTTACTGTTATGCCCGCTCAGTTTACTGTTTTTTGCAGTTTGCACAAATGTAAGAACATTGGCTGAGTTACCACTGCAATGCTTCGTATTATTTGAAATAATGGGTAAAGCACGCTTCTCATTTCTGGCTGTTGATGCCGATTTTGTCATCTGAAATAACTATTTACTGACCCTAGTCTTCCTGCATTCTCTACGTGACTAAAACTGTTAACTGATTGTATAGCGTGGTTGTCTGTTTTCCTTGTGGTTCTGATCTGTTGGTTTATGAGCTGTAGTTTCCCCAGTAAACGCACAACGACCTCTTCAGCCCCTTGAGAGAACCGACACTCGGCTGTAGGCACCGTCCCACTTATCCCCCTTTCTCTTGTGGCCAAAGGGCACGAACTTTCTTTTGGTGGGAAGAGAGCACCATTTTTCTTAACCTCTCCCATTGGTAAAAAGTTGTCAGATTTACTAAGCATGGAGAACCAAAACCCAAAAACTTTCAAGGCTTTCAAAAAAACTATAGACACAAATCAGAGGAGGAGCATGGCCGGACAGGGTAGCAAATTAAGCTACTGTTGGCTCAATGAGTTGCTTGTCTCCGTCTGAAAGGTTCAAGATGAACAAGGCTTTTGTTTTCTTAATGTTACCTATAACTGCATACTGAACTTGTCATGTAAAATAAATTATACTTATTGAGCCAAAAAACACAAATTTGTCTCAAGTGGCTTTACAATCTGTACAGTATTCAACATCTTACATCCTTCAGAAGCCAAAGCTCTCCAGTGTTAAATTCACAAGCATTGCCTAAATAAGCTGTAGTCTAAAATCAGCAACATTTTCACATAAGCACTGTAAACTAGAGTATGAATCTGAATAGGCATTTGATGCCAGCTGTCAGCACTGGACAGTTTGAGAATTGAGGTTTAATATCTCACTCACACGCATGCAGGTCTGACCCTGAACATTTTAATTAAAGCTTGTGTTTTTGGGGGGTTTCCACTTTGTTTTGGAATACATATTATGAATGATACCTTCACCCAAGGCCCTGCGATGAGCTGGCGACTCATCCAGGGAGTACCCTGGCCTTCGCCCATAGAGTCACTGGATTTGGCCCCATTACCCCCGCTCCACCTTGAAAAAGGTGGTATAAAAGCAGTAACATCACCCGCGACCCGCATGGATAAAGCGGAAGAAAACGAAACGAAACCTTCACCCAAAAAGGAAAATTCAGTCATTAGCTACTCCCCATGCCGATCTAAAGTCGGGTTGAAAAAAACAACATAAAAGGGCAACTTACAGCTTTCCTGGTGTAAGCCGAGTCTCTGAAAGCCATGAGATCCAAAATTAATTTGGAAAAAATGTATTTACACCCTTTGATAAGCCAATATCTTTACTGTAGCTGCTAAAATAATGTCTTGTCAAATCAATTTGGGACTTAAGAGCTTCTTAAAAAATTGGATCAGGCTGGACAAGCTAAATGGATGTTATTTATTTATTTTTTGTTTTTTTTACATTTACTTGCGGTATCACAGTTTAGCTGTGAAGCTCCAGAAATGTTTTGTGGATGACAAACCATCACCCAACTTTCCATGGAGGTGAATAGATAATGAATTAATTTAGATTTTTGGATGACTTGTCCTTTAATCATTAATATGTACCAAGTCATATCTGTTCTCCATCTAATGTCCACTTCTGGTGCTAATGTGCTTGAATGTCACTAGCCAAGAAGACAGAATTACATTAAGTTTCGAGGCTGCCTTCTTGCTCAGAAACTCCTATATATAACTTGATGATCCCTTCTCTAACTCGCAACCATAATTCAAATAATGTGTGAAGCAACGACTACCCATGAACACAAATAAAATCTTTTTGATGTGATTGTTTTCAAGGAGCAGACAGCCACTTTTGATTGGCTGAAGAAAGAGGCCGTCAGGATTGTGAAGGAGGACAGGAAGAGAAGCCAAGTTAAAAATCAAAGCCAGTGCAAGAGAAGCCCCTCACCTGGTTCACCTGAGTCAGAGAGTGACTTCCTGAGGAGGAGCAAGCGCCTCAAAGAATCCCGCCCAATCAACTTCAGAGAGATTGACGATTATGAAGAGAGTGATGCAGGAGAGGATGATGACAGTGAGTGGGCAGATCCTGGCTCTCAGGCCGGGCTCTCTGGTATGGAGTTCCTCCTGGGAGACCTGTTCTCCTCTGCCCCCCGGAGCAGGCAGAGTTCTGTGGAGGAGTCTATAGACATGGAGATGTCTGTATTCCGAGCCGACAAGGGGACTTCTCTGGGAGTGGAGCCCCTGCAGTGGTGGAGGACGAAGGCGGTGCAGTTTCCACTGTTGGCCACAGTGGCACGGGCCTACCTGGCCGCCCCGGCAGTGGCAGGAAATGCTGCGCAGGACTTTGTACATGAAGGAGCTGGCGCCACATGCAGAAAGAGAGCCAATATTCCTCCAGAGAGTTTGGATTCTATCTTGTTTCTTCACCACAACCACTTGCCCACCGCTGAGAGTGGGCACACAGCAGGTCGAAATGATGACCTGAAGAGTGGGATGGACAAGGTCCCATAAACACTCAAAATTATGTCAATTTGTTTCTCACAAGCTATGACTTTAACTGCGCTACGTGTGTAGCACTTAACCCTCAACCAAATTCAAACCTGATTCAAACCAAAGTCCTGATACAGAGTTGGTGGAGAGAGAGAAACATTTTTTTTGTTGAGGAAGGAAGGCTGGGACTAAGAAAGGAAAAAAAAAAAACAGTGTATTGTTCAGACTGTTAGACTTCTATTTGCATTTAACTCGACTGTGTGTATTAACCTTGTAGCGCCTTGTGCCTTACTTCTTTTAGATACAATCATACAGTAGATTGTTAAGTATTCCTAATTGTTATTTTTTATCCTTTCTAACCAATGTACGTAACTGTGACTACAAGTGTTCTTGTCTGTGAAAACATACGGTAGATGAAAGTCCTCCATGGTAGCATACTGTGAAACTACCATGTGCCTTTTGCATTAATACGTTTTTGTGTTATGATACACTGGTTAAGAGATTACCTGAAGCTTCTTATTTTGACAGTGAATCACCTGAACCTAAATGGTGGTTCAGGTGATCACGTGACAAGTGACACCGTAGTACGATGCACTTTTTTCAACACTACATTGTACACTGTTAATAGAATGGATGAAGCTTATTAGCACAAAGTCTGTATTGTCTTAGACTGTGATTTCTCATTCATGTTTACTGGAAAATGAAAGTCCACATGCTGAACAGTGCTTTAAAGTTTAATACTAATATTTACTTATGATTATTGTTTCGTTTGTTTTTTCTGCTGTGTTGTACATACTCATGTACATGCAGAATAAATGTTTTTTTGGATGTCTTACTGTAATGTAAAGCTACTAATCACACACTTTTTAAAAATAAAATATATTACCCTTTGAGCAGGGTCATGAATAATACACTGTATATTAACATAACACATTACACAGTACAGTAGTATTATTTTAACTGTGTAGTAAGTTTGCTGATGTACTGCCTACCTATAGTAGTATAGTGTGCAGCATTTTACAGTTAAAAATATTCAGTTAAATTTGCAGATCCATAAGTAAAATTGACGTGACTATTGTGTTGCATAGATATCTACTGACGTTGCCATCTTAATTCGCTTGCCCCAGCCCACCAAGTCCAAAGCTCTTGTGCTAGAGGTGTAAAATCTAACACTGGTCCCCAAGCACCCAGCCAAAACCACTGGCTGCACGGCTAACTGAGCTAAGTTGCTAACAGCAGCTACAGTTATTGGCAGTAAGCAGTTACTCTGGTAATATTTGTTAAGAGTTTCAAATTGACAGGTGGCCAAAATTCTTCCAGATTGCATCTGTTAGTAATCAATAAAATGTATCCAAGACAATTTACAATTTAAAAGTTTTTCAAAAAAGATTTTTATTAAACAATTTTTGATTATAAAATGCGCTCAGATAAAAAAAAAAAAAGTCATACAAAATGCTGTAATCCATCTTCTAGTTCAAAAATAAGTTGGGAACTGAAAGTTAAGTGAGAAAACGTTAAAATGTATAATTCTATTTATACTTGTGCTAAATACATATTTATCCCTTTAACCTGTTATCTGTAGATCTATAACTTGGCTTCAGCCATTTTGGTGCCAGTCTGGGTGCTTTCCTCTCGTTCGCGGGCTGCTTTCCTGCAGTGGATGAAGACGTAGACAGGGTGTATGAACACCAGCAGAGTGAGGAGAGTCAGAGCAATGTCCACCTGTAACAGATGAAAACACATTTTACCCGTTGGCATGCTGAAAATTTTGAAATGGATCGATCGACCGCTACAGTAGGACAGGCTGCTCTCTCCCTTAAACTCTCTCGAGCACCTACATAAAAGGGGTCTCCCCCCAGAGCTCCTTTGACGAGTGCGAAGCAGGGGTACTGCAGCAGAGAGAAGACGGCAGATATGGACATCACCATGCCGTACAGCTTCCCAAAGTGACAGGCTGGAAAGCTGAAGGAGAGGGAAAGACATGTCATTTCACAGGTATTGTCTATGACTTGGTGTCCATCTGTCACGTGACCAAAAACAATTATAGGGTTGCAAATGCTCATAAAGTCTAGTCAGTAGTCAGTAGCCCTTCAGTCTCTTAAAATCAGCTTGTTTGTTGTGTTGAGACTGTCGGTGTTCATTTACTTAAGGCTGTAGTTAATATTATTTTTAAGCACATATTCTATTAAGTGTCTTTCAGTCCATTATCAGTTTTTGACACTTTCCCCCTACCACTTTAAATCATTTTGCTGTGTTTGCAAAGGTTAAATAATCATTTCAGTTCTTTTTAGAGTTGAATTTGAATGAAGTTAGAGTCTTGAGAGAGCTATATTAAAAAAGAAGAATGGCCAAAATCTAAGCAGTAGCAGCCAAAGTATTGACCCAATCCTAATGTCGACACTCACAGACTTTGATGGGTGTTTCCTGGGACTCTGATGTAGTTTAGGGCTGTCCCACTGTCAAATGGAATGCATCTGGGGTCCATCACAGACATCTGAGCCCTCTATAGCAACTTTCCATAGTACACACTTCTGTTGACTTTACCTGAGGGAATTACCCACAGTTCATGGTATTCTGACCTTAAACACTGTGTTACCAGGTAGAGCCTTTAAATGTCTAAAAGAAATCTGATAAAGACACTCTTCAATAATTTACTAATTTTGTGTCTTCTCATAGAAGTGCTTCTCTACTTTATTCACTCAGTTTATCAACAACAAAAAATAATACGACTTTGAGGAATTGTGGAACTTTTTCACCCGAAGCCTCTGACTGAAAATGTTCATATTTATATATATTTTACATTTATATATATATGAAAGTCTCAAACTACTATTAATGCCATTTTGTGAGCTTGCAGCCTCTCAAAGACAAGCTCTTACCAGGTGCAGTCAACTAAGTCGGTGTAGTAGGGGTGTGCCAAAATATCGATACTACGATATATCACGATATTTCGTCTTGAGGTACGTTATCGATACACTGGTGCCAAATATCGATATTTAAAAATTAAAAAAAAAAACTTTTTTTTTTTTTTGGCCCACCACCACCACCCCTCTTCAGATGACAGCTTTATCTTTATTCAAACATAGGTATACAACCAAATAAAATTTTAAAAAATGGTTTAAGTAGCTCTGAAACCCACACATATAGATATTTAATGATAGTTGTAGTCAGTGTGTGTGTTAAGAAGAGACACTGTGCAATACACTCTATGTTTACTTGGCTGTCATTCATGTGAAATTGACTGACAATGTTTTGTAATTCCTGTGAAATGGATTCAGTGCAGTCAATAAATTCTGAATTTCTTCAGCGACACAGATATCGTGATGTATCGTGGATGAAATTCCTTGCAATATATCGATTATCGCAGAATTGCTGTATCGTGATATTATCGTTATCGTGGGCAAAATATCGTGATAGTATCGTGAGGTACCTGGTGATACCCAGCCCTAGTGTGTAGGTTCAGGGCGTAAGGTTTTAGGTGAGGCCTTGGGTTTGGGCCATCCTGAGTTTTAGCTCAGATTTTGTGTCAAGCTCCAAAAACCCTGGATCCTACAATTCCCAAAATGCCACGCAGTAGAAAAAAATCAACCTGGCAATTTCACAGGCATGATAAACTAGAGATCCGAAGTATGTGACTCAGACTGTGCCAACCCCAATGAAGAATTACTAACTAGTTCATATTTAATGATGTCAAACACAGAAAATCGACATGGTCAGAGGGGAACATAAGTGCATAAATCAACTCTGACTGGCAGATACTCTCTGTGTATTTGTGTGTAACAACACAGTAAACTCTACATATGTCACATCTAATGATTCTGTTGTAAGGTGTTTCTTTTATTTTGTCCATCCCGTGTGTGTGTGCATGTGACAGCTACTCACGCAATGTTAATGAACGCTGCATTTCCCCCGTAGAGGAAGGAGCGATTGAGGACTTGAAGAACAAAGGTGAGGTACTGCAGCGGGAGGAGAGGAACGGAGGCGCACACGGAGAACAGCAGGCACTGCAGGGCGGTGAGGAACAGAGAGAGAGAGGAGGAGCGCAGGTCCGCCTCCCGCTCAGTCTCTCCTGCAGGTAAAATGGTCAATAAGTAATGAATAAAGATGCTATTATACAAACACACACACACATCTGCAGTTATAACACCAATCATTGATTTTTACCAGGAGCCAGAGGCTTTCCCTTGTGTCTGTCCATAATGAGCCCGTTCCAGGGAGCACACAGCACTCCACACAGCTGGGTCATGGCAAAAGCATTGGTGTACTGACTCACTGTGGGAGATGTGGAGTGAGAAAAGAGGAGGAGAAAAAAGTAAACAGTAGTCGGTGTGAGATAAGCGGAAATGCTTCATATCACAGCCAGCTGATAAAACAAGTGTGTGTGATAAAACAAGTGATTTTGATGATTACCCAGGCTGGGGTCATTGTTGGCCAGTCGGTTGAGCATGGGGTTGAGCGTGCCAATGAAGAGGTAGTGTCTCAGCTGCATTACAGACAACCACACCAGGTGCCACAGGAAGAACCAAGACAGCACACAGCTCTGGAAGCTCGCCACTAAACACATAGAAATTCACACGGATTCTGACATGAACTTCATAGGAAAACGATGAGGTCTCTCAGTCAAAATTAAACGAAAGTGTGGGATCATGGGAGTTTTTAAGCAATCATCATTGCAAATCAAAATCCATTTACACGACTCCGGCAGAAATATTCACGGATGAGGAAATGCTCTAGCTTTAGACTTACAGCTCTATTCACGTAACATTTAGCCACGTTCCTGGGGGTTTTAGCAACAGGCAGTCAAATGAAACCAGTGCTGATTACATTTAATGAAAACTATTATGACAAATGTTCGTCAACAAACTTTTTGTCATGACTAAAATGGGACAATGACACGCTCAAAATAGGTTTTCAAGAATGAAAACTATGACGAAACATATGTTTTGTTATTGCTGATGAAATGAGAAGGGACTGAAGTGTTAGTGCCAGTCTATTGGACATTGAAATAATTGTGCGTCTTTTCTGTCTGTCAAAATATAACCAAGTGATCAGTGATTGACTTGTGCAGATCTAGGTTTTGTTGTCTCAAGTTACTCAGTGACAACAACCTGATGGTCAGCACAAAGGAATAGATTTATGGACACATTTTATTTATAATTTGGCAGAAAAGGAAACCACAATGCAGCAGAGAAAGACTGAGAGATGACCTGTAACCATAGCCCAAGTGGGAAGAATACAGACAAGCTGAAGAGACCGCTGAAGGCACCGCATGTGTTGTGTATGATTTCTGAGCTGAATACAGACAGCTGGGAACATAAATCTGCTTATTGTTTAAGCACCAGTGTGTGATTTTAAATGTATTATTTGAGAGTCATTCACTACTGTCTGACATGTTTGAAAAACATGAAGCTTCTGATCACACAGACGCTAGTTAAATGAATTTAAAGAGAGAGAACATTGTGCAACATTATATCAACACTAGACTAAAACTAACATGCATTTTCAACAAAAGACTAATCACCAAAACTGTTAAAATTTACACTGAATGGAACACAGCATTCCCTTAAACAAAATTACAAATTTCTCTTGGTTTGAACTTGTAGATAACGTAAGAACACGACTAAACAAAGCATGTCACAAAGGTTTGGTTATTTTTAGATAATTTAATGCAGACATGTTGCATAGTGTATCTTTAACTTCATGCCATGCTTCCTTGTTGTTTCTTTCATAGTCACACTGATGAAGTCCTTCTGGAATTTATTAACTTTATTCAGGTTTCCGTACGTTTTTTGTCCCGCTTCTCCTACACATTTTGAGCGACAGAAACCATTCAACTTTTGGAAATATTCAACAACAAAATTTTGCCCATTCATCTAGTGGGGAATTTTTCAAATTTCGCTACTACTTCGGCATAAATTCAGCTATAGAAACTGTTAAGCTATCAAAATGAAAAAAAAATTTAAGCTCTTTTAGCCTTGTACTTTCAGCTTTCTGCCTTTTTCAGCTTTTTCAAATATTCAGCTTTTTCAAAAGAAAAATTACAACAGAAGTGATTCAGAAAATCTTCAAATCCTCTTCAAAACCACCCATCTTTCCACTTCTTCTCCACCCTCATACTCTGAGCTAAAGACACCATTCCAACTTTAAAAGAGTCAGAAGACCTTGAACTATTGGGCATGTATTCAGTGTTTTAAAATCGTCTACGGTTTTGAAATCATCACAATTTTAGTTTGAAGGATTTTTAGCTCGTCTTCTGATTTTATAATGGGTGTGTATTCTGTAAGCTAGAGTGCGTGACATCATCGCTAAAGTGGAGAGCAGCTGGAAAAACTTAAGAACATAGTCTCTTCAGCTTGATTTGGATCCCACATATTTTACTTCACATATTCTTTAGCTTTTGGGCTGTTGGCCGGACAAAACACACACATTTTCACTTTTTTTTCCCTCCAGTTAATCTCTGCAAAGGCAAATATATAATAAAAAAAGATAATAAAGAATTTTTTTTTTTAAAGGTATATATTTATTGTCCTACTTCAAATATTGAATGATTTGTGTTCTTGTTTAATTGATCAACCATGTTATCCACACCTGACGATATTAATGTGGAGGCAACAATGAGGATAAGTAAGTACCTTTTTCTGAGTCTTGGGCCTCTGTCCCGTCCTCTGATGCTAATGGAATGCTGTCCCTCCCACTGGACTCCTGTGAAGCTGCCATGGCACCGTCCCTAATCCTCTCAAACTGCTCCACGTTGTAAGTGTTGCCCTGTCCACAACTCGGTCTGTCCATCGGAAAAATAAATGTCAAGTCTCATCCGTGAAGACTATGTGAACAGCTGCTTCAAAGACAAGCTGATGTTCTCACCCATAGGTGTAGTATTGTGGCAAAGGGTAGGGGATGTGGGTTCTGGGCATCAGCAGGAAGGTCCTCAACAGGTGTATGATACTACAGAAGGACAAAACAAGGAAGGAGGTGCGGAGAGAGACCCCCTGTTCATACAGAAGCTGGAAAGCAAGGAGGAAATGGGCTTGGTTAGACTTAAAGAATATGGAGATGATGTACATGTTGCTCCCTGCTTAGCAAAAAGATCAGAGAAAACAAACGTATTTCTGAGAAATAGAGCAGCATGACTTCAAATGATGAATTTCAACTGCATTACCAACTACAAGTTAAACCCGCTTTGATGTCATTGTCTTCAGAGACTTAGAATGCTTTTTCTCAGTTCATCATAAAGGTTCTTATGCATGTAAATGGTCTTGAAAGTTTAAAAGCCCAAATCCCACAGCAACAGGAGCTCCTCTCTCGCACAGAAAACACTGCTCCTGAAGTGCTTCAAACCTCAAAATGTACGATGAGTGGATAGTGTGGCTCATGAAAATTAAGTGCAGCTGCCACAGCTGACTGGAGACGCGAGCCCTTTTCACACAGAGACTCTACATATCGTCGCAGCGGAGGTTTCGCCAATTCTCCGCCAATTGTCCGCCAATCCTCCGCCTTTGTTCACACAGAACCAAGCAGCTCTGACAAAGTTACTTCTTTTGCACAAAATTACATAATTACACAATCACCATTAGTAAACAGGATGCTGTCTGACTCTCTTACTCACGGGGAGGGAAGCTGTTTTCTGGGGGAAAGTTCACTTAAGTCTCGGTTGAGGGGGCAGTAACAACAACAACAACAACAACAACACAATAGTGTGTAGTACTTGGTGAGTTAAAGTGTTTTGCCGGGGACAAAATGCCCCAAAATGTGACGAAGACGAAGATGGCTCTACTGACACGGCTGCACTCCTTTACCTTGAAGATGAGAAACACCGTAGAAGAGGAGTCAAAGGCACCATTGTAGAGGGTGATGATGGTGGAGCGATGAGCAGCGAATAGGTTTCCCACCTGCCCAACACAAGGAGACACAATTCAGCCGTACAAAATTAATTACTAGAGATTTCAAAGATGGCTTGAAATCTAATTTGGTTTGGACAGACAATCATACTGAAAAAATTCAGAATTCACCTGCATGTTGGTAAGAAGGAGCAGGATTCCTCCCACAGCGATGCACGACAGCGCAGGAAACAGCAACTCTGAAAATGCTAGGGGGCAGGGGAAGACAAACTTCATCAACTTTGTAGACCTGATAACATTGATTGTGTGCTCATAACAGAACTGTAAACCCATCTGCTTGACATATAGGGATGGATTCCAGAGTCACAGTTTAGTGAGAGAAGCAGAAAAGGTGGAACAGCTGAATCACAAGCACTAATGCTTTGCGTGCTTGGTCTGGTTGCAGTAATGACAATGGGTCGGCTAGACGAAAATTCATTTTCAAGTGAAAATTAGGAATTAAATGTGGGTTTTATATTGTTAAAGCACGAATTATGAACTGTATTGTAGTAACTGGCATGGTCTTTCCTGTGCTAAACAAGTAGCATTAGCCTAACCCAGCCATTGGACTAACTTCAACACTATAACCATATATCCCTCTATCTAATTTATTTGTTTGATTAAGACAATGTATTGTGAAAACAGAAGACACATTTAATTCCACTGTTGGTGTACATACAACAAGCATTGCAAAATACTGCCGGTCAATATTGAGTCATCTTTGCTATACAGCTAGCTAGCTAAAGAACATGCTAACTTCTGCACCAACTTTATTAAGCAACATGGTTGTTAAGTACATTTAAAATCAAAATGTTTCCACATGCACAAGTAATGGTTTGTGTTCTCAGACAATATCAACCAACAAACACAACAAACTAACAAACAAGTTAGCCTTGGCCCCTGTTAATTCGCTGACAAAAAATATGACGCAAAAATCATACAAACTATGAGGAAATGTATGTTTTCTTTTTGTTGATGAGCACTAACGTGCCTCTCATAACATAACTAATGAATCCCTGTCAGTGATTGACGTGTGCAGATCTAGGTGATGATGTCTCAATATCCAGTTAGTTAGTAACGAAAACCTGATGTTTGGCAAAAAGAAAATACTTCTGTGGACACATTTTATTAAAATCTGGCAATAAGGAAAACACAGTGCAGTAGAAAGAGGCTGAGAGACACCCTTTAGCCTAAGTGGGAAGGTAGGCCAGGTAGGAATATGAATCATATAGTCATTTTAGTGCTAGTGTGATTTTAATGGTAGTATATTATTTTTTTAGACTAGGCCAAAATAACACATATATACCTTATGGTTTTGCCACAAACTGCCTGGGGAGACTTGTGTGGTTCTCCATAGAAGCCCTTTTCCCTCAGAAATGTAGAGGTGACGGCTGACAGGCCATGCCAGTTGTTCCCCCGCCAGAATTTTGCCTGCCTTCGTAGCATTATTTATCCCACTTCCAAACAAGATAGCACACATGGTTGGTTTCAATGCATGCCTGGAATTTGTCTTGTTTCACATGATACCACTACCTTCGCTAGCTTAAAAATAGAGTTTGCCACAGCCTTTTAAAAGCTTTTGACTCATAAAGTTGTAAGTTGATTACATTATTTATAGTTTTTTGGGTTTTTTTTTTACATGAAATGTCCCACCTGACCAATGCTGTCCCACATAAGCTCACATCGTGTTCAGGTATCATGGCACAGTGACATAAAACATTTAGGCCCACATTTGAGAAATGGCAACGCTGATTGGATTAATCTTTCACCCCATATGTCGTGATACATGTTTCAATTGTTATTTTTCTCGTCATAGTATACATACTTTAAATACTAATGCTTTGAATATAGACAAAGTTTAATGAAGTCTTTGAAATGCTCAGTCTAATTATTTGACGTATATTGTGAATGCTTGCGTGTACACCTACCTTCACTGGAGAAGGCCACAAGAAGGGTTCCAGTTGTGTACAAACATCTGGAGAGAGAAATATGCATCAGTGGCTCGCCATTTTATCCACGAAACCATACAAACCGTCAGACACACTAGAGGGCTGAGAGGTATTTCTACCGTCACAGTACTGTAAGTACACTATGAATGCTGGTGGATCTGACTGGCATCAGATGAAATAACTATAATGCATTCTCACAGTTGAGGATTTGCTCAACCTTGTTATGTTTATCGAAGACATATTCTTTAAGTGTTTTTTCACTGGTAGGCTCTTTAGCCTGATAACCTGTATCACATTATCTGAAGATATGCCTTCCCATGCACCGTGAGCAATAAATAAGAAACATAAATTGTCATTGTATAACGAGATAGCTTTAAAAATCAACATTCCTCACTGATTGGGGAAAAGAGAATAGGCAATTTTATATTGAACCCATGTGTGATACACCATAAATTGGGAGATTGCTGTCAGCGAGATATATATATATATATATAAATGCAAATTAAGTATATTTATACATGTGACAAACAAGTTTATATATTTTTGTTTTGCATTTGCATATATTTAGTAAAATTTGCCATTTATGAACAGACAGTGTGAGGTCAAAGGGTTCTGTTTGCTAAAAACAGTAACCCTATCCATCCTGTGACCGGATAGGACAGTTATCCACAGTTTTCTTTCAGAATGATGATGTCAACACTGAAAATACAAGGGTCACATAGGGTCTGGGGTCAAATGAGGTGGACTCTGCTGGACTGTTATCTCTCTGCCTCAGTGGTACACTCCCTACTTTATCTCTGTAATCTTTATGGACCCCCTTGACCTAACTGTAAACTGCACCAATAACTGAACTGCAAACTGAATTATGATTTTAAGCTCATGGATCTCATATAAGTATCATGCATTGAAAAATAACTTATTTAAAATATTTTGCAACTTTTTACACCTACTGAAGTTTTTAAGCGTTTGCTTCATTATGTTTTCTGAGGTCAAACTACTGATTTAACTGATGCTGATGTGGGCTTTCAACTGCAGCCTTGAAGAGAAAAATAAGATGAACTCACATTCCCAGCAGCCTGGTCACCATGGTGCCAAATCGATCAAACAGGTAGCCATTGACTAGATTCAGAAAGTTGTTGAGGAACGAAGCGACGGTGAAGACCAGAGAGAACTGCTCATCCTGTTTACTACAGTCTGTAGGAAAGAGAAGCAGAGATGGGATGTTGAGCAAACTGGACCATGTCTTCTGTTACCCAAGAATAGACCTGTCATGAAAGATACTTTATACTGCTGAATATCTTGTCCCAGAAATAATTGTCATTTTAAAAGCATTCAAGCACAGGCAATATTAAGGTCAACAAAAATGATCACGGTAATATACTTATCTCGATCAGTCTTAAAGGAAGGTACTGTTCGTTAAGTCAATATCGTAATTATTACAGGTCGTCCCATGTCCTTGTCCATAAAGCAGTGGCTCACTGAGGTAACCTGTGGTGCTCAAGTGTTTCCCGCAGATTAATTTATTTTTGCTGGTCCGTCACAATATCAACATTGGCCGCCACATATTGATTTTCTATTTTTAGAGCTGCACCTTCTGTTCTCATTCACTAAAGACAGCGCACCCGTCAGTGAATAGCATGATCCGATAGTGTATGGTGGTGTGGTTTTTTAGTCCACAAGTAAAACCAACGAAGAAGAGGAGGACTATTTAACACAGCTGGGGACTTTTTCCCAAAAGCTAACATTGTGAAACACACAAAAAAAGAGCCGCCCAATCACTGCTCCTTTACAGTATACTAATTCATGTGTATACTGCTTTTTTGGACCAGTGATATGGTCCATGTTCTCCTGTGTTTTAATTGTCAAACTTCAAGAGCGCACTTTCACCTCTTTGAAAACATGATATTCTGCAATGCTATTTTTAAACAAGTTGTTTATGGTGTAGGTTATTTTCATGCTGCATGCATTAATATTTATTATCACAACAATGAATCAAGTGACTTCCTGTTGTCTGTAGCATGTGTGGTGTTTTAAAGTTCTTCTGCCCCCCAGTGGTAAAAAATCTACTAACACAGCTTTAATCTTGCCTGAGTCGAGACCTTTAAATCAGTCCCCTCCACTGAGTGAACTGATTCAACTGGGATCGACGTGAAAACATTGTTTTTTGGTTTGTTTGTTTTTTCATCCTAAAAAGTATACGATCCAAGAAGTGTAGTAAATTCTGTTTAAATATATGTACCTGTATTCTGTAAAGACATCATGTTTAAAATGTTTTTCTTAGTGCTAGCTGCTTTCATCTAACTCACACAATTTCTCTGGGTAATTTACTCTATTTACCTCCATGTTGATATTATAAAAAGAGCTCCTAGAGTTGCTCACCTGTACTGGTCAGGGTGTCGTTGGTACCTGGGACAACAGTACACAGCTGACTGAAGTAGCCATCCTCCTTCAGCACAAACATCAGAGAGGCGAAACCAAACACCACACCGGCAAAGCACAGACACTCCAGCATCCCCGAGGCCAGAGTCAGCCTGTAGCGCAGCCTGGTACCAACCTCGTGCCCCTGCATGCTTCACTGCCCTTCTCCAGGTCGCCAAACGGTTTATTTCCAATATGACTTTGGTCCCCACAGAAAGTAGTTTTTGTTGTCTCTCTTTGTCTTTTCTGTTTGGCTGATTTGTCACAGAACAAGTCCAGGGTAGTAAAGGTCTCTGTTGGGTTAAGATACAGAACAAAAGCAGGTGTTAAACAGTTTTTCATCTGTCAGTTACAGCGCAAACAGTGTGATATGATACAGTATATTGTTCCACGCCTACACAACAGATGATCCAGGACTGAGCAGCATTAGTGAAGCAGTTGCAGTGGACATAACACATATCTCACAATTTGACGCTGTTTTATAAAAAAGGACCAGTGGTCAATATCATACTCAGTGTGGTGGTGTTGAGGAGCAGTTACACAAGTTTAAGTAGTGAAGATGATCCAGAGTCTGAGACTACAACAAAGACACCTTGAGGGGAGATAAGAACTAAACAGTGTATGATAAGCTGAGTTACTTTGTCCTCTGCTGCTCTGTTAGAGAAGAAGGTGTCCAGTTTATGTGACCAGTCTGGTAAGAGAAGGTTCATTGACTCTGCTCATGCTGGTTATATCCCGGAGTCCCCTCTGAAAACGTCGCTCTGGCTCAGCTTTACATTACTGTCAGAGAAGTCCTGGAGCTGCTCAAACAGTGCATAGATATTGAAACAGCTGCTGGGGCACTAGCTTTGAGAGCATGGGGACATGAGAACACACATATGCCTTCAAACAAAGTCAAATGAATTGTCTTTTGTCTGGAATATCTCAAACAGAAGCAGAAAATCTATTATTTTAACAGGCTGACACTTAAATGTGTCACCTGATAATATCAGTCTTAGTAATTTCAACACAATGATAATGATAATGCTATAATATAACACTATATTATATTAAAATATTAAAAGCAACTATAAAATCTCTGTAAGGGACCATTGTGAACCAAAAGTAACTTTCTTTCACAATTCTTTTTTTATTGACTTAAAGTGACAAAAAGTGCATACAGGATTTTTTTTATATACTTTCACAAAATTAATTAAGTAAATTTTTTCAAGTACTCTAAAGGAAATACTGTACTTCCTACATCACTATATTCACTAGGCTATCTATCAGGTTTAACTAAAGGGGTGGGTCATTAAATGGTCATTCATTCACAGATGAGGAGCGAACGGACTTTGCTTTTCAGAGCCATGGTCAGGTCCATCGATTCTAGCTTTCACAAGCCTCTGTCACATGAAGGACCAATTTGCCAGACCAGACTGACATGCCCCTGTACTCTCTCTGCTGCCAGGAAATGGAGAAGGGGAAGGGCAATTAAATATGAAATAATATGAAATACATTATTTGCAGCAATCTTTTAGCTGCAGGATTGATAAGTGCAGACCCTGTGCACTTAATTTACGTTATAATTAAAATCTCAAGACGGACTGACAGGATAGGTCAGAATTGAATGTTAAATGTGTTCTTTAACACGTCCAAAAAGTTACACACACAGTCCAGGTTCATAAAATAGAATCTGAGCTTTTGACCCTATGACTGTCAACTGTGCATACATGCACTTTCACACAGTCAGGGATCAGATTAGAAAACAGAATGAGTGGCCAGTTGTTTACCTTCTGTTTTCTTGTCAATCTGTTTTTTAGTTATTATCATTTTTGGCATGTTTCTGAGGTACTTTTGGTTGAACCTCTTGTAGTTCTTTGTTTAATTTAATTTTGATAGCCTATGTTGGTATCATTTTTTAATTGTAAGATTGAAGTTTTGTTAATAAAGTTCTAAAAAAAAATTATTTAAACAGTTTGAAAAAAAATAGAATGTTGATGATGATAGAATATGATGTCACACCAAAAAAAAACAAAAAAACCCCCCAAAAACCATCAAAGCTAAAAATCAAAGCAACGGAATGTGATGACATCACCGGGTTGCTTTGATATTTATTTATAGGTGCTTGTTTCCACCGCATGATATTAATCACTCAGGAGAGAACACAACTGCCTTGACACAGTAATTTCTGTACTGAAAGAGACAACAGGTTGAACAATGATCACAGAGTACCAGGACGAATTCACAGTCTCAGCGCTGACGAATTTTTACCAGCCAAAAGGGACAAGAAATGCTCTGACCAACGAGCAGTTGGAAAATCCACTGTGGGTCCCACAGCCACCTGCGCAGCCCGGACTAAAAGAGCAAACCACAAGTACTTTGACCGACAGGCTCCCAGAAATGACCACAGAGTATCAGGAGAAGTTCCTTTCCCCAGTCAACAACAAGTCTATCGTCACAGTCCCACCAGTACCAGACTGGCACGAACTACTACGGACTGGAACCTTTCAGACCAACATACAGATGGGAAATTCACTGTGGGCCCCGAAGCCACCTTTGCAGCCCATAAATAGCACCTATAGCGATCTGTCACACGTTGTAGGGGAGCAGGTGGTATCCAAGTTGGACAGTAAAGGATTAGTGGTAACCAACAGTGATTCCATGCCAGATTGCTTACAGGAAAGACTGAAACCGCTCACAAGCTACAGATCTGATTACTGCAACCATCCAGTCCGGCCCTTGTGGCTTGACATTTCCAGAGAAGACCATCCCAGAATAATGGACAGCAATTTCAGCCTGGCACCTCAAAACCATGCTCTCTGTCAGCAGATGAAAACCATGGAGGTCCCATTTAGGCCCTCCTGCCTCCCACCAATTTCCAAAACCAACTTTGTGTCCAAGGATGCGACCACACAGGAGGAACAAGCCATAAAGGCTCTGATGGAGATGCCGGATGACAAGAGGAGGGCAATGCTTGAGGATATATCTGCAGACGATTTCGGGTTCTGTCGACTGTATGTGATGCAGGAGAGAGAGCTGAAGGAAAAGGCAGAGGGTCATAGCATAGCAGACGAACTCTGGGCTAAACTTGAAACTGACAAATCATTCTGGGACGAGGTCAAATTAAAGGCTCAGAAGAAAATAGAAGAACATATCATGAAGCTGGAAGACAAAGTCAACCTGGCTCCTTGTACGTCCTCCAAACTCCCACCCATTTCCAAAACCATCTTCTTGGCGCCCAAGGATGCACCCATGAAGCTTGAGACTTCCAAACAATTTGTTTTGGACAACCAGGACGCAATAATGGGTCTGATGGAGATGACGGATGAGGAAAGGAGGGGGGCAATGCTTGAGTCTATTTCTGTAGACTGTTTCTGCATCTATACTCTGTATGTGATGCGGGAGAAAGAGCTTAGGGAAATGGCAAGGTGTCAGAGCAAAGTGGACAAACTTTGGGCTAACCTGGAGATGGCAGGGAAGGAGAGGAGGACTCCAATTCTTGATCCTGCTACTGCTCACCGACTGCATACGATGCGGGAGAAAGAGCTGAGGGAAGAGGCAGAGCGTCGGAGCAAAGCGGCCATACTCAAGGATGACATGGAGGCTGACAAATCATTCTGGGAAGAGGGAGAACTACTGCTTCAGAAGGAAAGAGCGGAAAGTACCAAAGTACAGAAGTTCAATTTGAACACAGTGGCTCAACAACAACATGCTCGCCGTCAGCAGATGACAGCCAGTGAGGTCCCTATTAACCCCTTCGACCCCCCATATGTTTCAAAATCCCCTGCAGCGGCGAAGGATACATTCAAGAAGGAGGCCAACAACCAGCTAAGCAATTCACCGCAGGCCGCACAGCATCCCAAATACGGCACTTGGAACGTACCGGCTTGTTGGCCCAGGAAGGCTAGATCTCCGGTCCATAAACTGCTGAACGCTCGCAACAACGTTGAGCTCATGCGGAGAATGTCGCCATCTTCACACAATTTCACATTCACTGAGTTGAGACATGTGTGAACGCAAAAACATCAGAATTTCACGGAAGTGTCTTGTGAGAGCTGGCGTCTTGTGGGATCCATGAAAACAGTTCACTACCTTGTTATTATGGATCCCACTCCTCTTCGACCTCTCTCCCGGTCTTCTGCTGCTCCTGTCACTCAGTGGTTAGCAGCGGTGCCGCACAGTCAGGTTCTGGTTAAGGCCGGACCCTCCTGTTAGGAGCCTGTATGTTCTCATGTGTGTTTGGGTTTTCTCTGGGTGCTCCAGTTCCCCCATTATGGTAGTCCAAAAAAAATTAAGGTTAGATGGAATTGCCACTTGTCTTTAGGGTTAGGGTTAAAAAGCAATAAAAACACAAAAATAATGTGATATGTGTAATAATTTCTTGCCTGCCATATATATTTAAATCATTTTTGAGTTTTGTCATTTCAAGTGAGTCATGTGATCACCACAAACACTGTGTAGTATGAGGAATTTTGGGCAATGAAAATTCATTAAAAACCAATAGTGATCAATTAAATACACGAACATTTTAATTAGAATATAATTTTAAGGAACTTAAATACAATGTTACTTTATATGAAACTCTTACTCATAATTGATTGTATTATGACAGTTTTTTCTCCATTTAGATTGTTAATGTAGATTGTACACACAAAAAAAATGCTTAAAATGTTATGGATTAAACTGTTCATGTTTTACTGTGACTTGTTGTAGAGTCCAAACCAAACCAAACCAAACTTAAGAAAATAAAAAAAAATTCAAAACCCAAGTAACTCTGCCAGAGTGTCTCTTTTTGGTCACTTTTGCCGGTCCAAAGCCCGAATAAAGGAGGAGGGTTCATTTCAGAGATATTTGACGTTTTTCCGACAAAAATTTCACAACGTGCTCACAAGACTTTCCTAGTATTTCCCAACATTTTAACTATATTCAACTATAATCTTTTCATTCATTTAAGCAAGAAACTACATCTATATATTTAAATGTTCCAAATCATTGATACATTGAAATGTATTTAACTTGTAAGTCCCATTCACAGCATTTGATTTGATTGATTCTATTATATCTTATTTTTAATGCTTCACTCTCACCTAGCTGTTGGAAACCTTCATTGTCTTCAGATGAGACTTCAAATAAATTAAAGCCACCAATTAAGTTTGGCCTTATAACCCTACATTACGTAACAGTTTTTATATATTCTAGACATTATTCAAAGTTTTCAAAAGCAGCAATGTGCACTTGGCGTCAGCGATTTTGGGCCCCATCAAAAGACATCTAATTGGGCCCTCGTATAGGCCGGCGAAAACATTTGATGCCGTTTTATATAAAACCCTGCATTTTAATGATATTTCTGACTATCATTCCCATATTTGTGAAAAGAACAACATGACAGTTACTTGGTTACTGCTGACTGTCTCCCTTGTAGTCCCGCATGCAGGTCTAATTTATCTCCACAACTGTAGAGTCACAGGTTGTCGCATTGGATTTGGGGTGAAAAAATACATATATGAGGCTAAATGGTCGTTGCGAGTTAATCTTCTGATTTCCAGAAAAATATAAACATTTCTCTGATTGTACTGAGAGTTGTATTGAGTCACACAGTCTGCATGCACTAGAAAAGTTCTCTTCTGTTCCTCCTGCAAAGCAGGAAGGTGAGAATCCCAAACTACTGACCCAATCATTCTACTTTAGTGATAGCTGAATTTGAACTATATCATATATAAACATGCATATGCTCTTTTTCTATTTCTTTCAGAACTGTTTTGAATAAATAAAAAATAAATATGGATTATAGGCTATTTTTATTTTATAGTGGGCTGACAGACAGCTGCTGCTGCTGATGATGATGCACTTGACGTATCTGTTCGAACGACATGTTTGTACATTGTACATTGAAATATCGAAAACTGATTTAAAAGTTCTGTTCGGGACATTCTGAACTTAAAGTAACACGTTTGTTTTTGATACTTTCACTGAATGTTGCTGACATGTCTGTACTTTTACTTCACTCAGGTGTTTTTCAGTTGTGATACCTGAATAAACGTCTCCCACCACTGTGTTAATGAATACTGTTGCCTATCAATATGAAATATGAATTTCCGATAAAACTTTACCAAAATAAAAAATACAAATCAAAATAAGAAAAATACGTCCCTTTTTCTTTTTCTGTGTCTATTGTCCCACTCACATGGCAACATGAGGACAGTGCGGCAGTTATCGCCAGGCGGCTCTGACCATAATCCAGATTAGGTCACTTAATCTGTGAGCACTGACACATGGCACGACGTGGACACAAGACGTGAGACCATTATAACGTCTGCAGTCATTCATCTACGAACGCAACACGAGTGGACTTTCGATGTTGTAAATATGAGAAGACTGTGATGTCCATAGACGGTCTATTTCTCTGTGCGGAGGACGCTGAATCCACTCACCCCGCTCCTGGGACAAAACACGCATCAGTCCCCCGACACCTGCTCTATCAGTCTACATGGAATGATCCTCACCTCGTGTTTTTCCAGCTCATTCAAACATCCACCGCTGTCCTCCTGTGCGGGGACTCTTCAGCCTCCTCCGAGCCGCAGCGCGTCTGACTGCTCCTCTGTGTCTCTGTCCGCCCCGGAGCCCGCGGCACTGACAGCAGGTGGACACATTAACAGAAGGCTCTCTTATCTAGCATATGCACGCAGTCATTCTCATCAACGGATTACTCGTGAATTACAGGCTAATCTGAGGGATTTTCTGTCATTCAGACGACATGATGGGGACATTTTAATTTAAGCCCCTGAATCACACATAGTGAATTAATATAAATTCAGTGCAAACTCATCAATGAGACCAAAATACAAGTGTCGGCTCCTGCTGGGCTATTGTGATTTTTCTGTTTTTATTTTATTGTGTGTTTCTTAATCCTTTTGTACTGTGTGTCTTGCTTTTATTTATTTTTTTGTATGGACCTTGAGTCTGAAAATAAAGCTTATCTATCTATCTATTTCTGTGATCACACTTGCTGTCACTACTGCACACACATAAATGACACCTCTATGTACCAGTTATCCTGAGAGCTTGTCCCCGGTTCCAGTGCTCCTGTGCTCCATGTGGAGCTCCTTACTGCCCTCTGCAGGTCCCCACCTAACCTAACTCATTTTAAACTCTTGAGCTGGCTCATTGAAAGACAGACACTATATAAAATTCATGGTAAAGAGCCGAGTGACAGTGTGACCTTTGCCCTACTGGATCAAACTCTCGCAACGGGCCAAATAAGTGACGAAGCATGTATATGTTACTATTTGTTACATATAATCTGTCGCATCACTCACCACAGTGTTCCAAACTGCCGCTGGAAGCAACATCAGCACACAAACGTCATTGTGTGTGTGTCATTGAGGTAACTGAAGTGACTGCAAACTGTGCTTCAAGGTTTAGGCTCCTTTAGATGTTATCAGCTAAGGGTGTCCTTGAAGGATAACCTCACCTGAAAAATGAAAATTCTGTCATTATCTACTCTGATGTAAAGTCAGGTGAAGTTTTGCAGCCTGCAAAACATCTGCATGGAGCCACTAGTCCAGCAGTTTTTAAAATCTACTAAGGATCTAATCTTGAGGAGAATGCTACAGTGCTGTGTTGCAACAGAAATACTCTGTCAACTGCAGAGCTTCACCTGACTTTCCATCTGGATTGGATTTGTATAGCCCTTTTCTAGACACCCAAAGCGCTCTTACAGGGTTCCAGGTTCCATTCATTCACACATAGTCATACTGGTGGTAGTAAACTATGATAGTAGCCACAGCTACTACTTATTTATCCCTCTATTGCTTTACAGATGACAAGAGGTCAAGAAGCTCCAAAGCCAAGGCACATGACCAAAAAATGATAAGGTGAGCACACAAGTGAGGGTGTGCCGAGGAAGGTTACGTTGTTGAAAAAAAAAAATAATAATAATACAAAAAAAATTATATACATATATATGTATATATATATATATGCATATGTATATATAAAAGACATATGCCTTAAAGGTATCCCATTATCATTAAAAAAAAAAGATATTACCATACCAGTTAGAATATTTCATTAGATCATTGGTCAATTTGTGTGATGTTGTTGGGTTTCATTACAATCTTAATCACGTTTAATTAAAACTTTTATTACATTTTCGGAAAGCGATTGCATTACCGGGTGCAATCCGGCAATTAAACCAGTTTAAACCAAAAACTGGTTTAAATTATTTTGGGTCATAAGACCAGAAGAACTCAGAAAATAAGGTGACAGAGTCAAAACCCCAACATGTCATATACCCTTATAAAGCTTTCAATGCTAGCCTGTTAGCATCATCATGTTTTTCATCTGTTTCCACCTGATTAAAGTTAGATATTCACTGTCCTTAGCTCTGTTTTGGTCATTTCCTTACAGCAGGAGTGCCCAACCAGACTGATCCCAAGTCAACCGCGAGGGGTGTAGGAAAAAAAAAAAAAAAAAAAAAACAAAAAAACACATTTGTGTGTGTGTGTTATATTTTGTATTAAATGTACACTACAGCCTATCATGAGTCCTTTCCTGCCCACCCAATCAGTCTCTTAAACACGTCCACGAAAAAAAGTATTTAAAAAAAGGGAAAAAGAAAAAAGTAGGTCACGTTTGACCTACGGTAGTGCGCGACATGCACGACAGCGGTTACGCACTCCTAAACGTAACATGGCTGAGGGGAAACGAGCCAAGAACTACCATTTTCACCCTGAATGGGAGGAAGATTATTTTTTGGTTTATTGTCATTCAAAGCCTGTTTGTTTGATCTGCAATGCAACGGTGGCGTTGGCAAAGAAAGGGAATCTGGAGCGACATTTTAAAACGGTAAACGGGAGCTACGAGAGGGATTTCCCTGCAAAAACGCCTTGACGCGGCTCAAAAGTGTGGGATTTGAAAGCACAGCTTGCAGCACGGCAGTCGATCTTCACCAAACTGAAGACCCAGGGTAAGGCCGCAACTTATTGCTTCCTATCGCCTCAGTCACGTCCTTGCTAAACACAAGTCGCCATTCAAAGATGGCGATATTGTGAAGGAAGCCTTTCTCGAGGCAGCGGATAGCCTTTTTGACGACCTTAAAAATAAAACAGAGATCGTGACGGCCATTAAAGAAGTGCAGCTCTCCCGCAATACTACTACAAGGTAGTGTGAGGGAATGGCTGTGGATGTGGAGGAGCAACTGAGGAGGGATATTGACGTTTTACTGACTTTGCATCCATGGAGCCTGTAGCCAGCTATATGTGTTATCCACGTAGTAAGTATTGATGTTGGTGACATTGGCGCCAAAGTCAAATCACTCTTCGACTTGGAAAGCTCCGCTCTTGAGGATGAGATTCTGACATTGCAAAATGATATTGAGATCAAAGCCAGATCAACATCTGCTCAACCTGGAGAGCGTGTAGTGTTCTGGTAGTTACCAGAAACACTACACGCTCTCCAGGTTGAGCAGATGTTGATCTGGCTTTGATCTCAATGTATGTGATCTCAGTGTAAGTAGTGTACTTCTCGTCCACTACTGGTGGACGAGAAGTATCCCAATCTCAGAAGATGTGCCTTGAACCTGACAGTTCTTTTTGGATCAAGTTATATGTGCGAGTCTGCTTTCTTGCACATGAAAATCATCAAGTCCAAGTACAGGTCAACAATGACTGATGACCACCTTGCAGCCTGCCTACGCCTTTAAACCAGCTCCTACACTGCTGACTATGAGAAGCTATAGCCTCCTCCTCCCAGTGCCAGGTCTCCCACTAAGGTAGGGAGTGATTTCCCTTTTTTCAAACTCAGAGATCTGCCTGTTTTGTATCTGGTTTATTTTTCTGTTTGGTTCATATTAAGGTCAGTTATGGCTATTGCTCATCATGCAGATTGACGTGTGTGTGTGTGTGTGTGTGTGTGTGTGTGAGAGAGAGACAGAGAGAGAGAGAGAGGAGCAGAGAGAGCAGGTTTGTGCTACAGCGCACTATGCAAACTGGCAACTGTGAGAGGAATTTGTCTGTGTGTGTGTGTTTTTGAGAGAGGGACGCTTTGTGATGTGATGTCTAAGTGGTTGTGTGACAACAAGAAAAAGTGTTGTGAGGTTGGTTACTGCAGGCTGGAAACGATGTGTGTGAGTTTGTGATGTTGACACTGGACTGGTAGATCTCGGGAGGTTGGCTACTTGGAAAAGTAGATCTTGGGTCAGAAAAGGTTGGGCAGCCCTGCCTTACAAGTTATCTGGCTCTTTAGCTGCTTGATGCACGTCTTCAAATCGCCAGCTAGTCGCTTACTTTGTACCCTTATAGTGTTATAATGAGAGAAAGGGGACACTGAGATTACAAGCGAAGGGAAACCCTAGGAATTTCAGGCAAACAGCCATGGCTGTAGTATAAAACACATCCTTCGTACACTACTAGTTTAATAATTTCATGCTGCAAGTATACTTTTAAGTTCTCCCTTAAGTGAACTTAAAGGTCATATTGACAACAATTCTACGGGGTAAAAAAAGAGCTGAGACTTAATCGATCTGGATAACCAACCAGCTCCTCTCCGTGGTAAAGGATCAGAGTTTTCTTCGTCATCTGGAGTTCTTGAATCCACCAGATGCCCTACCATCTCTGCATTACATTACACTGACTCCACTTTCAAGTTACAACGTGCCGGTATGCACACTAGGTTCGTGGGTCTCATACAGCAGGGCAAGTAAAACAGGCGGGGCAGATGACTCCAACCTCATCGCTGCTGTGACGTCAGTGTAACTTGAGTGTGAGATGGAATTTGAATTTTATCAATAACCCCTTCAACACCACACACATTGTCTACTACTGTCATCTTTGTACTTAAAAGTATACTCCTTAATATTTATGTTTTTTATTTTTTATTTACTTGAAATATACACAGATATCACCTATTTAATGCCATGCAGCGACATAACCCATAATAAATAATTTGTGTGGTTCCGCAGGCAACTGTGTTGCCTCAATGAGAAAATATCCTCATAATGTCCGCGTCACACAACTCTTGGTTTCATTTCCACATTTGTTTCACTGGGTAAAGTCAGCATTGCAGACCCCTGTTTATCCACTTCTTGTTCAGTCTTTCTCAGTTTGGCCAGCTTTCTGCAGTAGAGGCCGACGTGTACAGGGTGAGCAAAAGCAAGCAGGGACAGCACGGTGATGCCTACATTTACCTGTAAAGAAATATGGAAAAAAATGCTTTTTTTAAGTGGTCCAAGATGGCACAATAGGTTTTTATTCAAAGCTTGTCACAAAACCACTGGCCACTTACATAGAGTGGATCACCATGCAGCTTGTGCTGGATGAGGTGCAGGAACGGAAGCTGGAGAAGCAGTGCCAGAGCTGCAAATGACAACGCCAGTCCCGACATCTTCCCGAAATGAGACATCGGGAAGCTGGGGGAGAGATGGAGAGGGAGAGAGGAGAAAATGAATTAGGTGGAGTAGCAAATTCAGAGGGCTGAAAAAGTTATTGCTGACGGAATTTGCTGTTGGCTCTGAAGTGTGGTGGGATTAAGAAGGAAGTGTGTACGTACGCGATGCAGACGAAGGCGTGGTGGCCTCCGTAGAAGAAGCCGCTGTTGAGTACCTGCAGGACAAAGGTGACGTACTGCAGAGGGAGGATAGGACAGGTGAAACACACACAGAGGAGGAAACACTGTAGGGAGGTCAGGAAGAGGGCGAGACAGGACGAATGGAGGTCGGCTTCCCGCATGGTTTTTCCTGAGAAAGATGAAAGATGATGCTGGGTAAACTGTGGAGTCTTTACAGGAAGTGCCAATATAGAAAATACCTAAAGGACGACTCAGGAAAGTATAGAAACTGAAGTTCAGCACTTTTATTTTGGGAAAAACTTCAAAAGGATTCTTTTGGGAGTGTATATTCTAGGAAGTACTCAAAAGCTCAGCATTTACTTTGATTCAACTGTCAGTCATCACACACGATTTCTGTATATCTTTAAATCAAAGGAGAACGGGTTGTAGCAAAATTAGCCATAAGGTTTAGAACTAAGAGCGACATCTAGCCCAACATTTAGTCAAATAGAAAGCTTTGTTCCACACTTTGTTTTGAAGAAAGCTAGCCAGCTAACCTGGATCCAATGGCTTGCCCTTGTGTCTGTCCATGATGAGGCCGTTCAAGGGAGCCATGAGCACTCCGCACAGCTGCGTCAGGGCATAGGCATTGGTGTAGTGACTCACTTGAGGGGAAGGTTAGACAGAGAGGGCAAGTTTAGTCTGGAGGAGGACACCAGCGGTAAATAATAAAAACTGCAAAGAAAACACAGAAAGAAACCTACACATAGACAGGTTACCCACACCAAGGGCTTTAATGAGGTGCGGATCACTGGAAGAAGACAAGAGGACAGGAACAAGCGTGGCACACTCTGGTTCCATATGCATTTTTCTTTTTAATTGAATTCTCTACTATCTCTCTAACATGGTTGAGCTTTAAGCAGCAACGTGGCAACAGTTCTCCTCCAGCACTGACTCAGAACAAGGGTTTAACTCTTTCCTCTTTGAAGTTTCCCAATATATGATATTAACTGTCACCTACTATGCAGTCAGAAAGCATTTTTTTATTTATTTATTTTTTAATGCCATTGTATAAATTTGCACAGAAAACTAACACTGGCTGGTGCAATCAACCTGCACACCTCCACCTCTGCTTATGTCATTTGACACACTCAAAAAATGCTGTTCAGTCTTACCCAAGGCTTGGTCATCATTGGCAAGCTGGGTGAGCATGGGGTTGACATTGGTTAAGAAGAAGATGTGACAGAAGAGGATAGTGACCACCCACACCAGGTGCCACAGGAAGAGCCATGACAGCACACAGCTCCGGAAACTAGCAACTGGATGGACGGAAAGTGGGAGAGCGGATATCAGATGACTCAGTGTTTATGTAGAAAGAAGTTGGCTTTGCTTACTCTTAGGCTTTCAGACCTGATCACACTGTGACATCTATGAAGTACTGGAAGTAACTGATGTGAAATGTTGCTGTGGACCACAATGTATATCTATCTTCCCTGTGTTGCCTACTTCCATCTAAGGTGGCGATATCATTTCTGAGAATCACTTTTGATTAGGCAGAGAAGACTACAGCCGTGTTCCAGTATCCATTCTATCATATGTTTAGGTATGCCGGAAACTGATTTACTATCTACCAATATGTAGTATGTCCCTATTCTGTAAGCCAAAAAAATACGTGGATCCATATTCACAAACATTCGGAGAATCCTCTCAGAGAGCTTATAACTTAGCCTAAAAATATGCAGCTAAATCGGGGTCAAATGTTTTGTACTTGAAAAAGTAAAGTTTGAAGTTTTGATCTTGAATTTTGAAAAAATATATCAACATATTCAGAATAAAAATAAATGTACAAAAAGTTTTTTCAGGTTAAAAATAATTATGATCAACTCTGGTAATTCTTTTGAGTAAATCAAATTATGTTCATTTTTCACTTTCATATGTTTTGATATTTGGGATCCTATTTCTTTCAGTTGCATGTTTTATCTTTTCAGATTTAGATCTTAGTTTTTTTTTTACAGTTTCAAATCTTCCCTTTACAGTTTCAAAACTTTTTTCAGTTTCAGATCTTGCTTTTTCAGTTTCAGAGTTTTGACCCTGATCTAGCGTGGGGGGCGTGGCATCAACTGAGAGGGGCGTGGCATCATGACTTTTTTTCAACCAAAGGGCTACAGACCTCCCCCTGTCATGTTGCCTTCAGGGAACGTAGGATCTAAAACGATTTGGCTACGCCACATGAAACTGCTGTCGGTGACAACCTTCCATTTGCACACCATGAATGAATATCGTTGTCTGTCATGATGCTTTTGATGATTTGATGATGATTTTTTTGTAAAAAAAAACTAAGATCTGAATCTGAAAAGATAAAACATGCAACTGAAAGAAATAGGATCCCAAATATCAAAACATATGAAAGTGAAAAATGAAAATAAATGATTTATTCAAAAGAATTACCAGAGTTGAGTTTAACCTGAAAAAACTTTTTGTAAATTTATCTTTATTTTGAATATGTAGATATATTTTTTCAAAATTCAAGATCAAAACTTGAAATTTCAGTTTCAAATTTTAATTTTTCAAGTACAAAACATTTGACCCCGATTTAGCTCCATATTAAAAACTTCTTGCCGAGGAGTCCGAGCTTAACGGTGATTTAGGAAACTTCCTGGAGCGCCTCTGAGCACGGAGGAAACAGGATATATTATCTATACACTATTATCTTAGTGAGGTGGTGCGGTTGAAACGTTTCTAGGTGTGACACATTGTTTTCAAAAGCTGTGATTGGTTGTTCAAAGAAATACATAAAAATGCACTCTTGGTAATAAGGAGTAAAGAAAGTACGGTGAAATCGACCATAATCCAATCCTACATATGGAATTTAGTCTCTAAATGTTGGAAAACACAGACCTACTTGTGTAGCAGCCGACTGACGTGCCGATTGAAACTGAAGTGCAGTTCTAAAAAGATTAGCCACCACTGGGCACGTTTTGGATTTTCCTTTCAAGTAAATAATGACAGCTTTGCAATCCAAATGAGTCCCATTGGAGTTGGAGACCAAAATTGTGCTCATAAGTCACATACAGAAAAGAAACGTAAATGACTTTAACCTTCCTCCTTTTTGGGCTCGGGCAGTGGCTTTTTGAGCAGATGCAAGGCGGACATCTCATCCTCTGCTCTCTTGTCCTTTTGATCATTCTTCACATCTGCCTCCTGTCTTTCCTCCTCCTTGGCCTCCTCCGCCTCTCCTCTCCCTCTCCTTCGGACTGGGCAGCCTATCCTGTTAGAGCAGAGGCGGTGAGGGAGAACAAAGTCGTCTGGCACAAGCTTAAGTTGATCAGGATGGTGGAGTTTGTTCTGACCCATAAGTGAAGGTTTCCGGCAGTGGGTAGGGGATATGTCCTCTGGGCATGAGGAAGATGGTACGTAGGAGGTGGATTATGTTGCACAAGGCGAGGAAGAGAAAAGACGACTGAAGACATACTCCTCTCTCACTCAGCAACTTTTGACAGGAAGACAAAAGAGGAGAGTGCGTGCTTAACTTTTGAGGCGGATCGAAGCGCACTGGGGTCTTTATTGCATCGAATATCGATTACCTTTATGATGAGAAGGACCACAGCGGAGGAGTCGTAGGCCCCATTGTAGAGGGTGATGATGGTGGAGCGGTAGGAGTCGAATAGGTTCCCCACCTTAACAGAGAAGTGACCTCCTATAAACCCACATACTGATTTTGTTTTCCTTATCCTAAGCTTTCGTACAGCCACATTAGTTTCTCGGCCAGGTCACCACAAACCTGAGAATTGGTGATGTAGAGGATTGTTCCAGCGGTAAGGATACATGACAATGCAGGGTAGAGCAACAACGACGTCTCTGTGTGTGAAAGACAGAGACAACGGTGTTGACACTAGATAAAGGATCCGCCCTATGTGCTGTACATAATCAACATACCTGTGTTCGACAGCGCGATGAACAATGTGCCAGTGGTGTACAAAGATCTGCAAAAAGATAATAAACCGTGAGACTGAACCGGGTCAGAATTTTTTCCTGGTCAAAATGTCATTATACTAGTAAAGTCACCACAGTGCAGTGTTTATCACGTTGCCCTGCATGTTTCAGATGTTGCCTCTGCAAGATCTGCTGAAGCCTGTCAACAACCCACTCATTTGAATCAGGGGTGTCAGGTGAGTATTGTCTCTTTTACATCATTGTATTAACAATGTCCGTTTTTTGTCTTTCCCAACATAATGTCAAACGATGAACATCCGTTCCATCACTGCACAAACTTCAATACTCCAATATCATAACCATTATTTGCCAATGATTCTATATACACTGATAAACATGTGTCTGCATCATAATTCCCTTAATGAATGTTCCAAGGGCAATGTAAACATATGAGAAGGAGTCATTTAGGGCCCCAGTGAATCAGGTGATGTTGTGTTTACATGGCTTGGCTACTATGAAAGTTGGCTTCAGAGCCTGGCGCTCTTCCTTGGGGTTCGGGTACCGCCCACTTTCAGCTTCATCTTTGCTCTTCAGAAACCTATTGGTGATTTCACAGTGCCTGTCCACAAGTGGCTTCAGATTCAGAAACAGGTTTTGTTTAATTTACATCGGAGTGACAGTTTTAATTTAAGGGGCACTCCAGGTTTTAGATTTTGTATTCAGTCCTCTATAACTATGATTGTAATAAAGCACTATTTTAAGTCCCCTTGCTGATTTTAGTAATTTGTTTTCTTTGGGTAATCATACTGTTTATTTCCCAGCAGCTCCAGTCCCTGCCAATATTTTTCTTTTTTTTTAAATATATATATATATTATTTCGATAAAATATTTGATTTCTTGTGAAAACATGTCTCGTCTCATCTCCTGGCACCGTTTTTTGCAAATTTTCCACCTGAACAATGTTTTTTCCTATAAAAGTGCTCCATACAGAAGGGTTCATTGAAGTGGAATATTAATCAAAGGGTTTTCAGAGATTAACCAGCCACCAAATTGATCTGGCTTAGTGTGTGTTTAACCTGACGCTGCTCAGATCACCAACGTTAATTTACAATAATGGAACGTGGATCTCATCATCAAGTTTTATGGCAATTCATCCAATTTTTGTTTTCAGTCAAGACCGACCGTTCCCATCCCTCGAGCCATGCAGTGCTGCCTCGCCTCTCTATGCCAGCAACCCTGTCACAAATAATCTAGCATGTTTTTAGCCACACCCAGTGAATTAATTATACTTTATCAGCTTAGTGCTTCCTACAGTTATTGCCTGAATGCCCCAGAGGTTGTCTTCCAGATCAACAGCTTCTATTGCTTGTTTAGTCATCGACCTTTGAAAAGTTGACTTGACACAGTTTTGCTCACATAGCTATTAGCCTCGTTGCTGCTGTTCCGTAGCGGTCAAAGATGTAGCCAATGGGGAAGCGCATTGCTGTGTTGCCGATGGAGGCGACAGACATTACCCGAGAGAAGTGCTCATCCTGACCGCTACAATCTGGGGGAAAGAAAGATGAAACGAGGAGAAGAGGTCAATAAGGAAACCGTTGGACGCTTCTATATGTTTACTGTATGCTTTGTGCGAATAAGCCTCATATTGTGTCCTTTAATATCTGTAAACATATTAATTATCTAACCATAAAGCAAGGGTTCTTCAGTTTTCATGTTATTCACACAACTCGTGATCTGCCTGCCTGATCTCCTTCACACTTGGCAGGTTTGTTGCTACGGACCCAAAGAAGCGCAGTGTCAAATTTGGACACATTTGGTGTTTGATTAAACAGCCATCGTGGCTCTGTGCAGCAGCGCGTGCGTGGCGTCAGTGCTTTGGCTTCATGGCTCTGCTCAGTGAGCTTTTTAAAAACATTTTTTACATTTTATTCATATACCTATGGACACAGCATTGTCCTCCACTCTGGTGACGTTGACACAGTATTCAGCAAAGTATCCATCAGCTTTCAGCGCAAACACCAGAAGAAGCCCACCCGAAGACGATCCCCCCGAAGAATAAATTCTCTACCAGTCCAGACAGCAGCGTCAGCCAGCGCAACCTGTGTCTTCCTCCCTGGAACAGAAACATGCTGCCAAACCTAGCTTCTGCCAGGCGGGCAAAGTGGTATGATGCTTTTGAATTATTACGAGCTGTAAAAGCATCACAGTACACATTAAAGAGAACATGCAAGTTTTTTCCTGATGTTTCAGTCCAGCCCATAGACCATATTCACATGGCGGCCATTTTCCTCTGACGTCACGCTCAGGGTGGGAAGCTCCAATGTCGTACTGCTGCATTCCCAGCAAATCGTTATGATGTCACTGCTTTCAGATCGATCAGCAACTGAAAAGACAACGGGGCAAATCCACAGGGACATTGGGCCATATTTTAAAGTATAACAACATTCCGATAACCCATTAGCTTCAGTTAGGCAACACTTAATGTTAGCATTTAACCACCTCCTAGCTAACATTGCTGTTTGGACTAATGTTAGCAAATGGGTTCTCAAATACGTCGTTTTCCCTTGAAAAAATGGGAAATTGTCACCCAGATGTTCACCTGGTACCTTTTCAGTTGCAGATCAATTTCGAATTGACAACAATTTGACAGGTTCCCTACGTTATTATGACTTGAAACCTGGAACATAGCAGCGGAACATTATCTCAGCGTTTGAACTACCCACCCTGTGTGTGACATCAGAGCAAATGTCCACCATGTGAACATGGTCTATTAGGGTTTGCCAGGCACCTGTAGGTGTAAGCAGGTGACTGTCTACTGTATGTGAACAAAAACTGTCCTGCCTCAACAGTCGACAGGATATTGTTAGAACACAGAACACTTACTTTGGGCGATGAGACCATCCTTACAGAAGTCACCTGCGAATAAAAGTGTCAAAAGTCCATTTAAACACACACAGAAAGTGTGAAGAAGTAGAACAGTCTAGTAAGTGGGCCTTTTTGTGATCTTTTATTGTTATTGTTAAAGCAACACTTTTAGACCTTAAAGTAACAGCTTCAAAATCATTTAGATGGCACTCCATCCCTGATCACTTGTTTCTGCATTACGTAGCTTCAGTGAGAGGGCAGGATCACAGCGTTATATATACATGTTTACTTCAAGATACAAGTTTCCAAAACATAACATTTTTATGATGTAATGAGTTTTGTATATAGTTAGCCCCTTAGTCTGACAAATTGTTACAGGGCTGGGATTTGAATATCAACAGAAGTGTAACACTTAAAAACGGTTGGGGGCGCCAAATTGACCAAAATGCCAATTTCTACATAATGGTGCTTTAAAGCAGATTAAACATCTTTAAAAACAATGTCTACAATGATATGGTTAGTGGAAGTTTAGTGAAACTGATAATGCCAGGTAACCTTTAAAAACTGCCAATAAATGAAACAGAAATACATAAACCTTTATTTACTGCTGCAAATGAACTAATGTGAGGTACAGGTGAAGGTGAGAGTGTTGCTGTCAAAGAACATTTCGAGAAGTCTCAAAGCGTATTACCGAGCAGGTACACAGATAGCAAAGTGATACTTGGAGTGCAATCAGAAACAACTAAAAGCCCATCCCAACGCTCCTTACATGAAAAACCAAAAGAAGCGGTGGTATGGCTTTCAGAATGTGTACATTGTTTGTTGATTCTAGTGTAACTTTCCCACATCATATTCATTGAAAACAAGTAGTAACAGCCATGTGCAATTAATTCCAGCCAAGACTGGGCACTTGTTGGGTCAGCGGTAAAAAGAACAGGTGCACAAGCTCCCTCTGGGGTCTATGCACATGCCTGTGTGCACATAAATACATTGTGTGAGTCAATATCTGTATTGAGCTCTGTCAGACTGGGTTATCTACCCATCATCCTCTGCTATTTAACCCCGAGCTCATCTCCTATGTTTTACCTGTATGAGTTCTCGTCTCACGTTTGTCCTTTGTGTGCTTTGTGCGCAGAACCTCCAGCGCCTCTCCGTTCGGCTTCCTGCTCGACTGGTTCACCTGAGGACCTTCCAGGCACATCCCGGATAACTCCAACTCCTCCGATACTTCCATCCTCGAACTCTGTCGCTAAATTAATTCCTTTCCCACCCTGACCTCCAGCCTTCGATCTATGCATTTGAGAGAGAGAGAGAGAGACAGAGACAGAGAGACCATATCAAAAAGTTTGTAGACAGCACTTTAAACCACAACAGAATATGACATCCACAAACACCTGAGCTCTTGAACAGAAACTGTTCCAATAATTTTAATCAGATTACTTAGAGATGTCATTGTCTTATTGACTTATTAAGTCTCAGTTAATCAGATTGCTCAGCATGACTGCTCTCCCCTGTCCAGCTCTGACAGCCAGTCATTGGAGTTTGATGCTTACCGAGAACACATGCGGTGATGACGGGTAAAGAGGAATCCACATCCATGTGAGATGGTCTCCCACTCGTCCTCTGCAGCGTTATTGTCTCGGTGTTTGTCTGAGCCTCACCTCACTGCACTGCACTGCACTTCTCAGGTGGCATCGACGCTGTCTGATGGGCGGAGAGACAAGTGCTCACTCTTTGCGCTGGTTAGACAAGAAATTCCAGGCAGCAGGAACACGTCAGGACAAATAATTAGTAATGAAGAAAACCAACTTTCGTTTTCATGACTGAATAAACTCAATAAACAAACTGATCTTAAGGGGCAACACATGCCTTCACTCTAGCTTCAGTGTTCTGAGAACAGCTTGTTATCATTATAAACGAGGGGTAGGAGGTAAAATAGGTGACAGACGGTTCATTTGATAACATAGATAAATAGATCGAAGGCCTCCTTACGTGTTTTACACAGTCAACTTTGCTTTGGTTTGGTGCTTCACATCTGTTCTGTAGACACAGCTACAGTAGCTTTGAGTAACTAGGTGACACAGAGCGGACATCACTATCCTTATGCAGACATTTACATTCAGGGCATTTAGCAGACGCTTTTTGTCCACTTACAGTAATTCATACATACACTGATGGCATCAGCTGCCGACCAGCACATCAGTTCGGGGTTCAGTATCTCGCCCAGTGACACTTCGGCATGCAGACCAGGAGAATCGGACCAGCGACCTCCCCGTAACATATGGCTCTACCCCTGTAGAAAGAATGTCCTTGGACAATCCTATTTTTCTCCCACAGAGTGCAAGAACTTTGATGTGTGATGCGATGCAGCTCTTACATGTCTTCGTTCGAGGCCTGCTATTGGTCTATTCGGTGCTTCATGAAAGGCAAGCTGGTGATTGCAGTGCTTATCTTTCAGCGCTGAGGTGCCACCACGGTCAGCACCGAAGAGTCGCTCTTACAGTCGACGAGAAGGTCTTTTTAGATGATGTGCCTTATATGCTTGTCTGTTATTTGTTAGGAAGGATGAGTGCAACAGAAGTTGTGAGTGTAGTGAAACTTTGTGCAGCGGTCGTGACATTTGATCAAATCAAATTGAATATTCTTCACCATAGAAGACAAAATGGAAATGGAAAAGGTGACACTTTGATTTTCATGGATTTGTAATGTACGAAAACATATCCTGTCAACTGTTTTGATGGATCACTTTGATATATTCCAACAAAGTCTGGGAAGTTCCTCCTGTTACACACACACACACACACACACACACACACACACACACACACACACACACACACACACACACACAAATTTTTTGTATAATTTTATACATGTAAAATATATCTCTTAAAAGAAAATTATTTCTTTTATTTGGACAGTAAATTCATGACAACTCAATATTCAACATCAACATCAATATTCCAGTGGGTGTTTTTATTTTCAAGTTAGGGCAGCAAATTGTCTCGTAAAATTGAAAAAAACTTGAGACCATTTATTTTCCACTTTCTTTTAAAATACATTAGGTGTATATTCACTGTTGATACTCACTTTAATCAAAAGCCTTACATGATGAAAGTAAACAAGTTATATTGCCAAATCTTGCTCCAAATATCCTCTCTTCTGCTTTCTTTCTTCTTCTTTTTTTTTGTATTTACTAAGAAAGTGCCATATAAACATAAAATAAAGCTACAATCTTCTGGCATGTAGCTCCTCGATGTATTAATGATGAAATATAACGTTAGAAGTCAGCCATTCTTTCACAGATCCAATGATGTTGTCTGGCGCAATATTCATCACTCCAGCTTCTCTCCTCGCTGTACCAGTAGGTATCAACACACTTCATCCCTCCTCCATGCTGCCCATTGGGCTTCCCTTTTCTCCAAAACCTATTTAAACATGATTTGACAGTCAAATGATTGGCTGGGGTTATTGCATAAATGGGTGCCCAATGGCTGCCACATCCCTAGAAACAGAAAATGTCTTACGCTGTGCTGTTCAGAACTGAACCATCTACCCATCTCCATGTTCCCTCTTCCTCTCTGTCAGTCAGTCCAATCCAGACAACAAGGTTTTTAGAATTGATGAACATCTGCAGCACAGCATACCAGAAGACACCAGAACTATCAACATGTGGGCTCGTGCGAAGCTTCAACTAAACTAAACACCCTGCTCCACCCAACTTGTTTTCTTTTTACCTGCTCCTCCTTGCTGTTTACAATGACCAGATCCGCCCCTCTGCCTCTGCAGTCCTCTCTGCTGTCGTCCCAGCTCTTCTTTCCCGAAGAAATGTAGTAAAAACTGAAGTTGAACGATGTGCATCCATCCTTACAGAAGTCGCCTGCAAATTAAAGCGTCAAAAGTCCATTTAAACACACACAGAAACTCTCAGTGAGATTCACGCAAACTGGGGCAGAGTGATATGGTCTTGAGATAATGTTCAGATACACACACACACACACACACACACACACACACAGTAGAGTAAGTTGAGGAAAAAGACTTTACTTTAATTCAGGGAAAGACAACACTCATGCTATATTGTGATAGTAATATCCAAAATCCCAAAAAGATTGTAATGTAATATATATAATGTAATTCAATATATTGCCCACTCACTGAGTCCCCACAACGTCTGTTTCCTCTCTTCGGCCCAGCTCTCGCTGTGGGTCTGCAGTTTGATTCTGCCTGCATAGGACATTAAATACACACAGTGAGGCCTTTCTGAGCCGATGTTCAATGAGCTGCGCAGCAAATGCACAAACAATCGATGATTTGAGTCGGTGAGATCCTTCATAAAAGAGCAAATGAATGTAAAGAATTTACAGTGGAGTCCTGTTCCTATGATGCCGGCCAGGAGGAGAACACAGAGCAGCAAAAGGCACAGTGTTTGAGCCCTGACCCAAGTCCTGCCTGGGTGGAAGATGTCACAGGGACACATTATAAATAGTCATTTAGTGCAAAAAGCAGATTTTTATGTGTGTGTGTGTGTGTTACTCACCTGGCTTCACTGCGCTCGGTGTTGCAGCTCTGTGACCCTCGTAGTAGTCTGAGCCTTCATAAATAACCACTTCTCTCTCCTCTGCCCTATCATCCTCCCCAGGTGTGTTCAAGGCCGTTTCTTCCATTTGCTGTGGTTCAGCCGGTTCATTGGCATAAATGTACTCAGACATCTCCATTTCCATATTTGAATAGGACATTTTAGGTAGCTTGTCTGCAGACGGCCACTTGCGTTGCTTCCCCCCGTTTAGTGCCACACTTCCTCGAATGACACAGTTTCCTCTCATTTCTGTCACTGTACTTTCTTATTTACTCACCCTGTGCATTGGCTGACCCACACACACCGAGCTGACAGGATGTTACATCAGTTTCTGTGATTCTGTGATAAAGGGCACATATTTATTACCATGTAAGCCTCAACCAACATCTCTCACCTGAGTTAGCCATCACTGGCATTTCCTAAACAAACGATCAACGATGAAGAAAAAATAAAATAACACACTTGAAAGAAATAAGGGGTTGCCTTTACATTTACACAATTAAGTGAGGCATCCAATGTTGCTGATGAATACGCTGTTTTTGAACACAGAACATTAAAAAATAACCAGGCTATTTAGGCCTGCTGTGTATCACACAGGATGGTTCAGGGAAGTGAAAACAGTTGTTTTCTATGGATGTAGGCCCAAAGATGTGAATCGACTCATGACAAAAGGACTGGATCAGTTCATACTCTGTGCTGTCACATCACGCTGCTGTGGAATAGGATGTGAAAGCACATATAAACATGACAGGTGGTGGAGGTGTGTTGACAGCAGTGGAAGAACCCTGCACCTCATTGGTTACAGTGTAGCGCCACTTACTGGTCATGTGAGGGCCTAGAAAATCATTCCTCCAAATAATACAATGCCATTTTAATGTGATTTCCCTTTTTTGGCTGTCTGCGGCTCAGTTACATTGATATTCTTTGTGGGAGTGTGAATAAATGTGCACTGTACTGTCAGAAATATTCTGTTGATTAAATGAAGTGGGAGATTCCAGGTAAAAGTCAGAATTTCAAGTTTTCCTTCAAGGGGAACTCCTCACGAAGGTATCATGTTTTCCATTGTACACATAATCGTGTAGTTTCTTTGTGGGCATCTCATGTGTGCAAGTACTGTTATATATTATGTTTTCTGTTCAGAGTTAGCTTGCACAGTATGTGTCTGCTCAAATTTGAAAGATTAACAAAGCTGAATTCTTATAAAAACAAAAAAATCATGAATGTGCTTAAAGTATCGAAAGGACTTGTTGGGAAGAATGACCTCTTGAAGACTGTGACATTAATGCATATTAATATGTTGTTGGCTTATTATTACTGATTCTTATTGTTATTATTAGCAGTTTATTGTCAAAGCAAGTTTTAGTTTTGAGCTGAAACTAATAATTGACCAGTCGTTTAGTCAACTTCTAAGCAAGTGTTTCCAACATTTGCTTGTTCTTACTTCTGAAATGTGATGATTTGCTGCCAAACTAATTATCTGCGATTAAAACTGCCCACAACACTGTTGGTACCCATCCACAGAACATCAGTGATATCAGTGAAGCAAGGCGTCTGCACAGACCCTTAAGGATACCGAAAGACGACACCAAGCCCGGCAACAGTCCGTTCACCCTGCTGTCGTCCGACAGAAATACAGAAGTATCCGCTGCCTTTCTACCGGATCACAGAGCAGCTTCCCTCCTCAGGCTGTGAGACTGCTCAATTCATGTTCCACATCCTGTTGTACAAAATAGTTTGCTTTTCTTTTTTCCTGTTTTGTAGCATCAGGACTAATCTCAGTTTCACTTTACAACCCGATGTCGTAAAATGCCAGTAAAATAACCTTTACCTTCTGGTGCTGGACAGTTGGTTCCATCAAACGAGCAATTCACAGGCATCCCTTTGGCCTGTGGAAAAATGTGATGACCATTCTTTCACTATAGCTTCTGACTTTTTTGTTTTTAGAGAAAAACAATTTGATTGTAATAATACCTTCTAGATGAACAGAACAAATCATCTTAGAATGCTTATCATATGTTTTCATATCATATCAATGTAAACTTGCAAATTACTGTATATAGTTGACAAGTGTTATGCACAATGTTTTCCTCTGAAGCATGAAGTAGCGTAAAATTTACATAGTCAAGTGAGTACAAGGCACCTGGGCGTCACACTGGCTGTATCTCCAGGACCAGACGGCGCGTTTTAAAAACTCTAACCGTTAGATGTGCCATTTACTGTTCTGAAGTAATTTTGCTCTTTTCATGCGGGACTTGTTACTGTAAACTGAGGTGAGAACAACTTCCGTAAGTTTCAACCATTAAAGTAAAAAAAAAAGAAGACAGAACTGCACTATTCATGTAATAAAACCCTGATAAGTATGTTAAATTATAGTTTGTTTTGATACCTGAACCACTAAGTCCTGCACTAAAGCGAGCCTGTGTTATAGCCCGAAATGGCCCACGCATCACTCGGGTTGTCTTGGTGCTTTCAAATCGTCACATGTCACAAAATGCATCCTGGGATCAAGGTTCATTTGTGTCAACACTGCGACTCTGCCACTGAGCCTGTGTCAGTGACAACATGTAATGCATATTGAGCAAGTCAGTCTTTAACTGGATCTGAAGAAGTCACAGTTCAGGGTGAATGATTTGTTGTTTTTTACATTTTAAGTTATTCATTGACAAATGTTTTTACTTGTGATGGTGTATTTGGTCATATTTGTTTGTTTATTCTCTTTCATGGGTTCCTGTTTTTCAAATTGATAGATAGATAGATAGATAGATAGATAGATAGACAGATAGATAGATAGATAGATAGATAGATAGATAGATAGATAGATAGAAAACGTTCATAAATTCCCGAGGGGAAATTAAGTCATCATAGCAGCAGGTACATTCAAGTACAAATACAATCAAAATATAAGGGAAAATAAAGAAACAATAAGAAACAATAAAGTACTATGTACAATAAAATGCTTAAGGTCGATCAAATAAAATGCTGAGGTCAAGTGGAGTGAAGGTAAGTGGAACACAAGGGGCAAGAGAATAAGGTGCAGTTTTATCTGTCTGAATAAATCTGACTTTTAACTGCAAATCAAGTAGTAACTTGACCCTGTGATTGGGCAGCTTGTCACAAATGCACCATCCTGTATCTAACTTTTTATTTACTGTAACTGTATTGTATCTACTGTACTGTTACTGGGAACATTTTAACTTCATATTAAAGTAAGAAATAAAAAAATGATTGATTGTACATTTAGTATCTAGTTTAATGTGGACAATGTGGTACAGTCAACAAGGTCAATTTTTGGTAATTTTTTGAAAAATGAAACAAAATAATGTCCTTGAAGTCCTGCTACATCTATTTCATGGCATGTTGAGCCTCAGGATTGAAGCTTCTCTGTAGTCTGGTGGTACGGCAGCTGACACCTCTGTTTCTTTTCACCGGACTGTGGCTGGGGTGGGTTATGTGTTTAAGTATCCTGTTGGGCTCTGTGCATACATCTGAGTGACTGTGACGTGAGAGCGAGATAATTAAACAAAAGCAAAAAGTGTGACAAGTTGACCACGGTCTCCCCCCCGAGTGCCTCCAAATCCCTCATTAATTCCCTTTGTCCCCCTTTTCCGTTCTCTATAAGTTGGAGTATATAAAATGAGCATTACACATTTACAGACTGAGGTATTTAAAAAAAAAAAAAAGAAGGACAAAACAGAAAACATAAAAAGAAATAAGTCAAATAAAAGCCAGAGGTCTGATCAGAAATCAAGATATTTACAGTTTGTTTGAGCTTTCCAAGGAGCATTTAGTTTTTAAACATGTCAGTGTTTTGTTGGCTCATTCACGGAGATTTGAAATAGTTGTCTGGCATTAATACATCTACCTCTGTGGATGAATTGTTTGGCCGTGATGATCAGGCTATTGTACATCATTTCTCCTTTTTTAATCTTCCATTATAACTTTAAATCTAACACTACAGTGAAGCTGCTGTAATATTTGCAATAGCACCTCCACGAGCACATGGGGGCAGTATTAGCCCTCTTTAATGTCAGTGGATATTTCCAATATTTCCAATTCCGAAAAAAAAAAGTCAAGTATTTTGTCGAAGAACCGAAAGATAATCATCTTTATCTTTCAGCCCGTAAACACTATTTGGGAGAATAGGCTAAATTAATTATTGTGAAAACGCTGAAAATTGGATTAAGGTACATGAATTCGACTATTCGCTGATTTAACAAAAAAATATTTAATAATCGTGATTTCATAACATCTTTATGACTGAAAAAGGAGTCATATTGCCTGCATGCATACCTTTCTCTTAAAAACGCCCCCCTGCTCGCTCCCATTCCGCTGCCTCCTGTGCTGCTCGCCCCCTCCTCTTCCCCCCAGCGGAGAGGAAGAGCACAGACAAGTGAACAACAAGCCGCGGCAAGGAAGATAGGAAACTAACTGCAGAGGTGGGTGTTTTCTCCGTCTCCATCCTGAGTGTTTTCGCCCCGCGGTGGACGCCTGACTTGTTCGGCTTGAAAGGCGTTTTGCTCGACCACGCCGAGCTGTTTTTGTCGTCTCCTCTCAACTCACTTCTTCTCCGACGAGCCTGCGGGTCGAGGCTTGGATCGTGTCAGCGCAGCGGCGGCGGCAGCAGCAGCAGCACTCGGCTAGGCTAGGCCTGAATCCACCTCGCAGACACTTATGGACTTTGACAAACAAGCCTAACAGTCTCCACAATCGGTAATAGCATGTTGGTTTGTTGTTCTGTGCTCGGCACAGCTGGTTGGGGTTTGTTCTACGCTGAGAGGGGTGTGAGCTTTAATGGGGGGAACTTGGTTGTTGTAAACGCAGTGTTAGCAGGCTAGCTACCGTTGCACAAGCTAACGTAGCTAGCATCGGTGTATTCCCCTCGTTAGCTTGATGAATAACTCATCTGGAGTGAGACTTGGGAAAAGTTTGACAACGCTTCGGCATGCAGTTAACACTGGTTGATATCAAGACGGCCGAGGATATTTATTTTCCAGCTAACGTGACGTTATCCAGATACTATAGCAGCTTATTACATGAATGGTCTGGTTTGTGGCTGGCAGGGGTGTGTATCGTTATAACGTGATAACACAACACGTTGGGTCTGCTCTGCTCGCTGCCTCTAAACACCGGAGTAGGAACGTTTTGCCAGACTTTTCCGCCACTTTGCCCGGACCTGACAGGGGGCTATTCAGGTGAGAGTACACGGAAGTGACCGGCCGGGCAGCCGCGTCACTCACAGACCGCAAGTCAGGAGTCAAAGTCCAGTCACGGCTTACTTATCAATTTCCTTTTATGTATTGTACCTGAGGCATCCACTCCCTGCGGACACTCGCTGCATGGTGCGTTCAGGTGAATAGGCTCATATGGTGAGTGTGCCTTTTTTTGGTAGTTCGATCATCTTCGGTGTTGAAAGCCTACACTGAAAATAGACTGTTTAATGTTTCAGCAGCAGCTGTCTTTTGATGTGGTCTGCCAGGTAGAGGAGGGAGACTGGATTTGTGGTGGAGGAGCACACAGGGACAAAAGAAAGAACCTGTTGTGTGGGTCTAAGTGTATGGGGTGTGGTAAGGTGGCAGGCGTGTTTGTTGCTTCATTATTCAGTCCTCTCCTGTGTGGAGGTTTCTCAGCTCGGACACCTTCTCGGCTTACAGTTCTTCACCTGTGAATGGATGCGGGATCACTCAGGGACCTGGCTAATTGTGCTGTAGTGGCTCACACTAGGAGTAAGCTTACCACTTTCACTTTGTGGTTGTAAACTTATTTTTGGTTTGGTTTTAAAACAATCAGTGCAACAACATTGTTCGGACCAACCTGAGACACGTTTGACAGCTTGTCTTAAATATCTTGATTATTGATTTGATTTGGAACAGTCAGCTGATTGGGGAGTTCAGTGCAGCATGGATGGACATGCCTGTCATATTCCTCTTAAATGCCCTGCGGGTATGTCTGCTTTGACCTGCTGGAACCAGATGGAAAAGATTGTAAGCAAGTTTGGACATGCTGCTCATAAATGCCCCCTTTGTAAGACGAGAAAAGGAAGGGTAAAAAGTCACAAGTTGGAGGTTTCTTTTGCTGCCTAGAGTTTGTTCCTAGCCGTGTTGCCTCTGAGGGCTAAAATCTTGCTGCTCAGCCAGTTGTTTTAAGCAGGGCTATCATTTGTGAGCCTGGTAATGACGGGCTTTCAGAGCACACCATGGGTGTGTCCCTCTGACACACAGAAGCTGGGGTTTTCTTATATTTGCTCCTCCTCCCTGTCTGCCTTCTCTCTCTCCATTTATCTCTCGTCCTCCCTCTACTCCCAACGGTTTCACCTGCGGTCTGTTTTTATTTGAACGGGAGGACATGTGAGATGTGTGATAGTCAGTATCGAGTGAAATCAAAGTGCACAGATTTCTGGAGCGGTGAAGCAAAACTGTTGCACAGCCGTGCCCTCCCTCTGTGCTGGTGGTTAACTTCATGGAAAGGTTTGAGTGTCAGTTTACACTTTTATGGTCCTCACTGCAGCAATTTATCCAGCTTCCTTGTTAAGTGGTGGTCACACTGTGACTGCAAGTCGCCAGTGGTAAAGCGTTTCCGGCTGCTGAACTACAGTTTTTAGTTTGCTTGTCCGTTTTTCACATTGCAGTTACCAAGGAATGCTGTTATTGTCATTGTTATTGTTTTACATTTTTTTCTAAAATGTAAAATCTCAGAAATTCTTTGTTTTTGGATTGTGATAACATTTTATTATTGACTGATAAAGAAGTTCCCGAATGGACTTAGAGCTGGACTTTACTCACTAAATCTAAAAAGACAATATATCACAGCTGTGTTACCTATGATACCTACAGTGTTACCATTTGAGATCTTTGAGTGCATCCTGTTGCTAAAATGAATAGTTATGAGCAAAAGCTAGTTATTAACCAAGAATAAGACATTTTTTAACTTTTAAGGGCTGCACCATTATTTTCATTGTTTAATTGATTACATTTGTGATGAATCAATTACTTGTTCAGTCTATTAAATGGTAAAACTTGTTAATCGCTGTTTCTCAAAGCTCAAAATGAAGTCCTTGGTGTCTTGTTTTACAACCCGACAATATTTAGTTTATTGGCATAGAGAAAAAAAGAAACATAAACATTTTCAGATTTAAGATTAGTGGAATCCCTTTCTTACTGAGGTCAAGTTCATTACTAATGGGGTGAAATGGCCAAGCAGGTGGTAGCACTCAGATTTTAATTTTTACCCAGCAATATGAGAACAGAAAAGTAATGAACAACAATTTAACTCTTAATATTGTAAGCCATTTAAATCAAGATTTAAGTCTTTAAAAAATCAATGTATGCTACTTCTAGCTTTTAAATATCATGATTGGAATTTAAAAAAAAATCTCTTCATTGTAAATTTAATATCTTATACTTTTGTCGTGTTGTCAAAATACTAACAAATGTATAGAGGTTGGTTGTTGGTTGACAATTTGATGATTTCACATTGGATTGTGGGAAATTGTGAGCTGTATTTTTCACTAATTTCTTGGATATTTGATTGGCAAAATGTTTTTACCTCAGAAACAAACTACATATTAATCTATAATAAAAATAATTATTTTTTGCAGCCTATATTTGTTACAGTATTTACCTAAACTGAAGGTGGGTGATCTGTATGGGGAGAAACTAATTTTGTAATGTTAATGTGATAGTCAAGAAGTTATTGTTCATTTCACTCAGATAAAACATAGATGTTATCGCTCTTACTGTAATGTTGCATTGAAGACTTAGACATTGAAACCTTAACATGCCATTACAGTGGCCCAAAACCCAGAAGACATTAAGCTTCACATTTCTTGGCTCTTGTTGCCCTCTGAAATACAGTTGCCTGCTTGCTTCCTTCCTCAAGGAGAATAGTAAGTCGGTGTCCTGTAGGTTAGACAGCTGGCCTTACCGAGGTCCCTGAAAAGTTGGTGTGTAGTGTGAGCGGGTGGGGGTGGGCAGGTGGGTGTGTGTGCATGTGCAGCTACCAAACTGCGCCCACACTGTCGGCCACATGGGAGTAGAGGGAGAGAGGGGAGCGGGGTGGTCGTGGTTTCAAGTGAGGATGGCAAAGGCGGTAGTATTTGGATATGGGCCAAGGCTAACACACAAAACACACAGCACACACACACACACACAGGCCAAATCTCTGTGTGACCATTCAAATGAGGCTGAGTCAGCAGAGCACTTGGCCAAGCCGCAGCAGCATTTTACCATAGCTTCGCTTCAGCTGTGTGTGTGCGTGCGCGTGTGAGCGCACTGGCTGGAACAGAATGTGTGTCAGCCTGCCACAACCAGCAGTGACAAAGTTTCTGAAATAGCAGTGATGGCATATGAAAATTAGAGAATTGCACTGTAGTCACAAAACCCAGTGGGCACTGGGTGATAGAACAACCTACTGGCTGTGAGTGTGTACTTCACATAGTAGTAGTGGACACCAGTAGTGCGTGTACATCTGTGTTGTGTGTTGGCTCAGGATGGTAAGTGGCTTAGCAGTGTAATTCCAGGGCTATCCCATTAACAGATACGGTTTAGGGTTGCTGCTAATGGCCTTACAATAGATTAATGACTAATGCCCGGGATGTAAGTGGCTAAAGCCATTTACAACTCTCTCACAAGGAACTGCTCGCTGCCACAAGAATGTTATTGGTGCCGCTGGCATAGCTGTAGAGGTTGTGTGGGTCTGTGCGTCTGCTGTTGCACTGAGGCTCAAGGGACCGCCTTCCTCTATGCTCTCAAAAAAGTGTTGACGTTTTGACAGAGCCACAAAGAACGACTCAGACCGTGGTATAAAGTCTTATCTGATGTATGGTGTCAGTGCTGCATTGCCGAGTTTAAATCTTGGTCCCTCATGTATAACTTGACAGCTGCTGTAGGCAGCCTTTGTGACACAACAAACATTTATTGGTAGCTTGCTGCCACATTTAGTGACCTGCTATCTTTTTGTGTTTGGGATCTCAGCAAAGATGCGTCATTGTTGAGCGGGGCTGTACTGAATTTCTTTTTTCTGGTTTGCTTACATTTTAATCTTCTATTAAGATTTTCGAAAAGAAGCTTTCAATGTCTGTCATTATATTTGATGTCATTGCCCCTTAAAAAGAGGAAAAGAAGTCCTCATGGAAATCTTTTGAATGAGGTGGTTAATTATCTTTTTTTAATTAAATCAATTTTCCTCAATAAATATCACGCAGAAGAAGGAAGCTAATTCATATGAGGCATAAAATACCGATGACATAATTGTATCATCAATAGGCTTGTACCAACATTATACTTTGACATCTTTGGCAGTAAACAAAGAACATTTCAATTTGAAGTGTTTAAAGTGTTCCATGCATCCCAAGGATGAGGGCTGTTACTGGGAGAACAGTGCAACAAACTAACCTGCTGTAGCTGGGAAAAATGAACATTTTCAGCCTGATTTAGAAAGATGAGAAGCAAATAACACCACATTAGACATTATATATATCTAACACACACATCTTTTGTACTAAACTAGCTGGCAGAGGCAGATTGACTCACTCTGTCTGTACAGGACATCACAACAGCTTAAAAATTGTAGTCTGCCTGCAAAGACCACTGCCTCTCTCACAAGCCAGAGATCTACAGAAAATCTGTTTCTATTGCAAAACAATTGAACTCTGCCTAAGGATGTCACTTAACAAACAGATACAGAGGCAAGGAATGCTGATAAACCACCTTTTAATAAAGGTTTTTTTGACTGCAGTGTAAATGTGTTTTTCGGCAGGCTAAACACCAACAAATATGGAATGAATCATGAAATTGTTTGATGATTAAAAAGGCGAATTTCTGAAGCAATTCACTGATAAATAATTTTGCCTTTTGGACTTCGTGACATTCTGGAGTTGGACATGTTTTGAAACAACACTGAAACATCTTTCCAAAAATAGTCATAATATTATTGTGGCCTAATCCTTATTTGAGCTTGTGTAGAAATACTGGGTTTAAACAAGATAAATACACATGCAAGAAAACGCAGTGCAGCAGATTCTGAATGTCAGCGCTAACGGTACAGCCTTATTGTTGAGTAAAGTCAAGTTTTCAGTTGAAGTTTTAATGCGTTCTCAGCATTAGGCCAGGGGTCAATACACCCACTTGAGATCATTTCAAGCCATCTTTCAATTTGTGAACATTATCGACAAAGAAGCACTTTGTTGGGTCGTGGTCGGACATCCTGATAGGTCATAGAAAGTAACGGCGCCCGCTCTCTCTTTCCAGGACTGAAGTGTTTGGCTGGGAAGTCAAAGTGTTGGTGTGAGAGACGGATGAGAGCAGCACAATGAAAGGGTGAAGGGCTCCCTTATTAGGACAGCTTCCAACAGCTGAGACAGGATATGACACGCTAAATCTCCCAGTGGAATGTGCGACAATGGTGGTGCGTGTGTGTTTTTTTTTTTTAGGTGCGCGTGTGTTTCAAACAACTATGTTTTTTTTTACCCCCCTTCACTAATGGAGAGAAACGAGGCAGCATCAACTCGACCAAGACTTACAGAAGCTCTGTTTCAGTGTTCAAGGATATAACCGACGTCGGACACAAACACACACACACACACACACACACACCTGCCACCTTTATTTAGTCTCTGACCCACATACACAATCACAGATGTGTGCACGCGCTCAGGCTGGCATGTGTTCACACTCAGACTTAATACTGGAGTCTTTGTTCGCTCAGCTGGTCCTGTGTGCATGACACAGAGAGCAGATTTGATCTCCATGAGTCAGTGAACTTTGAAGTAGAAAATGTTTTTTGCCCTGGTCTGGAGATGAGCCGCGCTCATGTCATCCAGTTATTAGACAGACAGTGTTGAAGTAATCCTCCCAAGATTCCTCATGCCCCACTCACCAGCGTCCCTGCTGAGGAAGTCTGATAAAAAGCACTTTGTCATTGTCTTAATTTGGGCTGAGTGACGTTGACTCATTATCATGCTTCTGTAATTTAGGCTTAGGTCATCTGTACCATGTGTTCAGGCTGCATTATCTTCGAGTGATCTTGACTGACAATTATAAAAACAAACTTTCCTGCTTCTTTTCTTTTGTTTTTTATACTAATTCTCTATAAGCAATGTTCTTCATTGCTGCACTATCGCTGGTATTTGTCTTGATTTGTTGCTTCCATAATTAACGGTGATGTAATGGAGCAAATTATTTTAAAATGCATGTTAAAGTGTGTTGGGTTCCCATGAGACTTCTGGTGTCAAACACTCCCTTTGCATTTGAATAATCATTAAACTCCCGAGTTAGGAAAGTAAAAGTGCAGAAGAAGGACCAGATACGTTTTACTGACTTTAAGTAAAATTGTTTTGAATGAAAGCTTTTCCTCTGAAATTGAATGTAAATTAGGGGTTGACATGTATATTTTTGGGGGAGGCAGACACTGATAACCGATACTTTGTTACATGGTTCTTTCCTTTTAAATCCAGTTTATTGCTTTTAGTTTGTAGAGCTAATCGTTGTCAGGCTATGATGAATGCTCCAATGTAATCTCCCTTTTACAATAAATTGAAATTAATGGCCTGCAAATAAAATGCCTCACGTATTATAACTTGCATGGCATAATACGTATAAAAGAAAGCAAGGAAACAAGGCCAGCCATCTCTTATCCTGTTGAAGAGACCACACCATCCCAATTCAAAACACCTCTGGCTTTTCACATTTGGTGTATGCTGGTGATGTGATACTGTCTTGTGATAACTCCTCTGAGTGCTCTCACATGTACCCCTTTCTCTTCCTCCTCACTTTCTCTGCAACCTTGGGAGGAAGAAGTGCTAACAAGCTCCTCACACTACAGCTGGAAACATGCTGTAATTGTCTCTTGTCATGTATCTCACTTTGCTCCTATTTTTAACACTGCATAGCAAAAGGTGAAGAATCTCACCGAAAACGTGACAGTATTTCGCTAACATGCCTGCTCTGCTGATGCTGGTCCCACCTTGAATTTGAACCGAATAATCACTTTCAGAGATAAATTCTCAAGTCGTGAGCTCTTTATTTATGCCTGCTGTGTTTCTCGCTCTTCTGCTCTTCATGTTTCATCTGCACAGTTCTCCTTCTCTCCCTCACTTTGCTTTCCTGCGTCAGCTCCTGCTGCTTTGTAACCTCTGAATATCAACTTCATTAGCACTTCAGTGTGTGAGGGCCCCTCTGTCTTTATATCTGTTTACTTGGGTGATTCAGCCTTGCTGTGTGTCTCACCTTTAATTAAATCCCGGTGTTGGTTGAATCTCTCCTTCTGTCTGGTGTTGACCCTGCCCTGTCCTGTCCTGTGCTCTGCTCTCAGCGTGTGAATGGAGCAGTGTGCGAGTACGGCCTCCCTGCTGGCCTCGGTGCGGGAGCAGGAGAGGCAGTTTGAGATGCTGAGCCGAGCTCTGGAGGAGGAGCGGAGGTCGTGTGCCGGCACCCTGCCCCGCCCCCTCCCCAACATGCAGGTAACGCGGAAAAACAACCCCCATCCTGCCTCATCTGCCCTTTTCACTCACCCGCACGCACGTTCTCCATTTGGATGCATCCAGTGTCATCTCCATCCCATCTTTGTGGACTTGCTGAATGGCCGAACTTGGGGAAAAAAATACCTCCTTGGTGGTCACTTGAATTTAGCTCTAATTTTGGAAGTTAAAGGTTTTGTCGAATTAAACGACTGAAGCACCATCAAGTAAAGCCTTCCTGAGGAGGTAATTTACACCCTCTATTGCTCCCCACTGCTTTTATTCACGCATTTTTGTCCCATCCTTCATTGGTTCCCGAGTAACCGTCCATGTGTCATTCAAAACCGAAATCTTCCCGTCATTGTCGTCATCATCATCATCATCATCATAATATCCCTCCTCCAATCAAGATTAACAACCCAGTGTCCACCTGTCATGTTTGTCTCAATGGTCCATAGGAGTTTGCATGGGGACCGATGTCTTGCTTGATAATTTGTATTGTTAGATTTGTCATTTCCTTGAACATCATCTAGAGTTTAGGTTTGTAGCTTCAGTTTATCAGCCTGCTGGTATATTTGGTGATTGGGGGGTATAATGAAAAGGTCCCACAGCTGTTTTTTTTTAAATTGGGACATGGTCTATTCACCAGGACAATGATCCAGTCCTTTATCATCAGCTGTGAATTCTTGCTAAAAGTCTTGATTAGTAAATCTGCTTCATGGTTAGTGTGTTGTGCTGTTTGCTTACACACCCTCTTTATCATGCGTGAGTCATTAACCTGGTTAAGAGACTGCAGGCTGACTTCATGCTCTGAGCTTACCTCACAGACACAGACTCACGCTCACTCATTCTTTTGCTTCCTTATTGGCACGCTCCATCTTTACTTAAATGAATAAACTGCATAAATACACACACACACACACACACACACACACATACACTCTTTGGGCCTAAGGCAACCTTTGAAACACACTGTCATAAACAACTGGGCTCTGCCGCTTGCTCGCTTTCATTCTTTTGTTTCGCAGTAGGCTGTCCTTTAGTGACGGGACACGTCCCAGGTAATTCTAGGGACTGATAAGAAGCAGGAATCTAGGTAGAGTGTGTGTGTTACAGTGAGAGCAGAACAGAAGTGAAGCCTGTGCTGGTTCTTATCTCTCCTGTGCGTGTTTACATAGCCCAGAGGCTTCAGCATGCCTCTGCCACTCTCCCAGGCTGTGCAACACGACCTCAGTTTTCACTGACAGGTTCTCACATGCTCACATCTGCCCGGCACTTTCTACTATTCCCCCCGACTAAGTATTCATCTCAACGAAAGAGTGCATTCTATCTGTATCTTGTTCATTTAATCTGGGCAGGTTGTCATTGCTCCTCCCACAAGTAATATTTTCTACTTTCAGAAAGGTTTTTTTTTTTTAATATGAAAACACAACATTTTTGTGAGTGTGAGACAACTCGATTCCATCTCTGAATCTGTATTGAGCAATTCCTCTCCCCTGGCTGTGCCCCTGGTGGAGATGAAGCTGCAGAGATGGCTGTAGCGATACATAAAGCACCTCCTGTGGTTGGAATGAGAAATGCACCACACCCATCACCAGCCCTAGACGGGCAATGCTAGAGAGATTGTTGGAGATTTGTTTCTCTCTAGGTGTCATTATTCATTTTTATCACTCACTTCATTCCATCATCTCAGTGAATGCATTTGTGAATGCTACATTTAGCTACCTCATTGTGTTAACAGGTGAAGAATGGAAACGTGAACTCATGTTCAATGTTCATATTCATGATGTTTACATACCTGTTGGAGTTCATGTTGTGTCATCAGTCCATGCTGAGTTTCCCTTTGGCTGAGAGACAAAGTGCTCAACTGTCACTGACTTATACTTTCAATTTCTAAAAACAGCAAGCTTGTTTGGTTTACGGTTGGCCTGTTATTGGCTAGTTGCATCACTGTAACTCAATGTTTCCCAAACCTGGGGGCGGGCCCCCTCGGGGGGACATGAAGCTGCTTCAGAGAGGGCGTGGATGACCAGGAGAAAAATATGTTGAAGCTGAATGAATATGATTTATGAATGTGATTTATGTTGCAAAAATAAACAAACAGGACTTTGCTGAGGCTGTCACGATGATCGTTATTTTCCTATATTCAGCCTGAGCTGGATGCCATTAAAATTAAATTTAAATTGACGACAGTTGATGCTTTCACTTTCGTTTGCTACTTACTTGTTCAGTCAGTTTCTGTCTGTCTGTCTGTCTGTCTGTCTCTCTGTGTGTGTCTGTCTGTCTGTCTGTCTCTGTGTGTGTGTGTGTGTGTGTGTGTGTGTGTGTGTGTGTGTGAATGCACGTTCATCCTTTTTTACTCTGAGCTGTGTGTTTGCGTGTGTGTGTTGCATTCCCTCATGTGTGTTTCTTCCTCACTGCAGAACGGCCGCCTTCCTTGTGATGCGGACATAGAAAGGCTGACACTGAACGAGGGTTACATCAACGGGTCACATCACGTAAGCACCTTTGAAGCTGTCTCTTTGTTTCAGCTGTTGAATTCTTAACAAGGGTTGAGGATATGTGTTCAGTTATATACTCGGCGTGTGTGTGTGTGTGTTTGCAGTTCAGGATGGAGCCTGGTCAGATGGTGCAGGAGTCATACACGGTGGAGGAAGACCCCCAGGAGTCGCCACCTGTTGTCTCCTTAGAGACCAGTGATGATGGGACCACGCGGCGCACAGAAACCACGGTAACATGAGTCGATGGAAAATGTGTGTTTGCACAGTGACCTGTGGACGTTTTTAAATATTAACTGTCATTTCATGCCTCCCTTCTTTGGCTCTTTAAGGTAAAGAAAGTAGTAAAGACGACCACCACTCGCACAGTCATCCCCTCCGTGTCAGACACACTTTCCCTGGATGGTGGGGGTTCAGTGACGGGTATGGGAGGCTACCCCTGCACCCATGGTCTACAGGCAGGCACCCCCAGGTGGCATGCCGATGGACTACCCCACTCACACTGTGCCCCGCAACTACCACTACGGACCTCCAGGGGGCTACGACGACTACCGCACCGGACCCCCATCGGAGACATACGCAAGCCTTAACAGGGGAGCTCGCATGGATGATCGCTATAGGTACCATGTTTGTTGAAATTCAGTCCCATCAAGGCCTCTTTTTCTGTTCTCATTCTTAACCTCCCTGCCTGTCCCGTTTGTAGACCGGTCCATCCAGATGGTTACAGAACTCTCGATCCAAGCTACAGAGCCCACAGCAGGAACCAGCTGGACCCCTATGCTGCTCAGCCACAGGTATGTTCAGCAATCACTGAATCATTTGGTTTGATGCAGGATTTTAACTTGGTCAAGATTCACTTAATGAACTAGGTTTTACATGTTAAGAATGTAATTTTAATAGGAGAGAAGTTCTAGAGCAGAGTATACAAATCTACAAGCTATATCATAAGTTTGCAACAGCATTCGTGTTGTAGCTTGTATTATTTTGGAGCTTGTCTCTGTAGGTTGTGCGTATGGGAAGTGCATTGGAGCTGTCGGCCATCCCGAGGTTTGTCGCAGAGCCGTACGGTCTGGAGGATGATCAGCGCAGCATGGGTTATGATGAGCCCGACTATGGATTGGGACACCCAATGCACTACAGCACTGTGCCCCGCAACCTCCATGCATTTCCTCATGGTCCCCCACGCAGGACTGGGTACGTTTTTGTATTGACTCATGCAGTATTTCAGCGATGAGTTCTGTCTGTTCTGTGTGCAGTGTTTACAGAGTCAACTTTGAGATTGTTGTGTGTCAGAAGTGCACATGATAATTTTCCTTCAACATTCATTTAAAAGGGGAATTATTATTGTTTCATCCGCTATGTCTCTGATGGTGAATGTCAGTGTGTCTTTAAAAACAATGTTAACGTTCACACCTGTCCTTCTCCCCCCTCCCCAGGAGCTACGAAGGCACCTTGGATGGCGATATGAGCGGTCCAGGGGACATGTACTATTGGGGGGGAGGGGCACCGCTGGCCCAGGGTGAAAGAGGGAGCATGGCTTCATTGGACAGCACTCTGAGGAAAGGTCCCGGCCCCAGCGGCTGGCGTCAACCAGAGCTGCCAGAGGTCATTGCCATGCTCAACTACAGGCTGGACCCCGTCAGGAGCAATGCAGCTGCTTACCTGCAGCACCTCACCTATAAGAATGATAAAGTAAGAGATGCACACGTGCAAGCATATATTTATATGTTGAAAGCCTTGTTTTCATTGTGCATAAGAATAGACTACACTTTAATATTTTTTATTTGAGGAGTGAGGTCAAAGTGACATCTCTCAGGACTGAAGATGATTAGTCGTACATGTTTTTTACATGAGAGAAGATACTGTAGCGCCAGACAGAAAATTATAATTCTAGCAGAGTGGGAGTAAGATAAGGAGTACTCAGATGAGTGGAAGTAGAGTTGGATTTTGGCTATAGAACTGTTTTTAATTGGTACAGGCTCTAAATGTAAAACTGTGCGTTTGTTTATGAAAATGCTTTTTGATTTTGCTCCATTGATCACTGAAGTCAACCTGATAGTAGCAAATTTGGACAAGCGCCATGGTCAGATTGCTGGTTGGGAAGCACGTGTTGTGTTTAAAACAACATGAGCCACAGAAAGCACTTAAAAGTATACGAGTGCTTTACAGCAAACAGGGTTGTGCGGTGAGGAAGTCTGTCAAAAGCTTGGCAGACAGACACTATGTGTGTTTATTGATCTTGTATGTTGTTTTAACTCAAACTGCATGTTTAATCTGGCTTTCTGCACGGCCACCACCTGTGACTTTAATGTTCACACTGAAGTGGCAATTCCAGTGAAGTTTATTCAAATAAAACAAATGCGATAATGCTGCTATGAACAGACAGAAAGAAGAAAAAAATATGTAGCCGCAGTTGGCTGGAAGATAAAGAAAATCCGGTATTTGCTCTGCCTTCAGTTTTTTTTATCACAGCAGTCTCTGGCAGCAATACAGTTTTAGCCACAGTATGTACAATACTACGACAATGATATTGTTGTAACGTGAGGTACTGATGTATTGGAAATAATGTTACATATGATGTTACATAACATTATCTGCAGTTGTCAGCAGTTTTAGATGTCTCTAGTTGTGGACATAGCAACAACTTGTGAAAGGCTAGAAAAAGAAAATCTAGATTAGTGTTGCTTTGACCTTTTAAGAAAAAATACCCCAAAGTGATCTTACTGTTGCAATTTAAGGATTTCCCATGTTATTTCTTCTCAATCGATGGGCTTCCAACATGCTTTCATGTGTCCTGTGCTTTGATTTTCTCTGTTGGCGTTCTGATTTGATTTATTTGTGGATCATTGCAACATTTGCTTTTTAAAACTTGATTTTTTTGCCCACCCCTTTGATTTGCTGGGCTCTATCAAAAACATCAACACTGGACTTTACTTGACCTCCCTCTATCCACGTCCCTTTGTTTTCCAGGTGAAGTCTGATGTGCGTCGTCTGAAAGGCATCCCAGCGCTGGTCTCTATGCTCGACATCCCAAACAAAGAGGTCTGTTTTTGCTTATTTTCTCCACATCTCTCTGTTCATTCTTTACTAGATGTGTGTTATTATAGGTGGGGTGATCTAGGTGGGGTAAAAGAGAGGCTTAAGGGATGTAGTGTATTTCTTACGCAATATCAAAACGGATCACTGGCCTGAGACAAAATGAACTTGAGACTCACGACTAATACCAACTGAAAGGGAAATGGAAATAAGCATTACGTATTTCAGTTCTCCTCAAATCCCGTAGGTCAACATTTGTGCTAAATATGGCTTCGGCCAAAACATTCTGAGGTTTTTCTACGATTCCCTTTCATTTAGCACAAGCTGTGGCAACGTTTTTTTGCTGATGTTTGTATGGGCATTACCAGACCGACCACATCATGCATTCCACTCTCGAGGCAAAAGAAGCAACTTAATTTCACATTTCATGCTCTGCGGCCAGTGACGAGTTTGAAGTCTGGTGTGTGTCGGATGACTTGCTGGCTGGAAATATGGGTCAAAAGCGACTGCATCCTCTTACCGCTTTTTAAGTGGTTCCAAAACATCCACACATTTAGTCTGTGTATGTGTGTGAGTGTGGGCAGTATGAAAGCTTGAGATATACAATAAAACAAAGAGTTTATTCTGAAAATATTTTCAACAATTTAAACAAATAAGTGTGTGATACTGAGTATAGAATGTTCATGAACTTGCGCTGATATTAACCCTGCTTTATAGAGCAAATGTGTGAGAAATGTGCACACCTAATGTCCTATTAATGATAGACAATTAAATGCACGAGTAGCAATGCCAAGACCCATGTAAACTGTAGTACACTCCAACAGTTACAAGTGCATGACACTGTTCTACTACTACAATAAATCTACGCAAGTGTGTAATCGGTGCTCTCTTAAGTGATGCTTCATCAAGACTAACAGCTCAATACACTATTATTGGGTCTCTGTTCTAGGTTCAACACGCAGCCTGTGGAGCTCTAAAGAACATCTCGTTTGGCAAAGATCCAGACAACAAGATCGCTATCAAGAACTGTGATGGAGTGCCTGCTTTGGTCCGGCTGCTTAGGAAGACCAGGGACCAGGACCTCACCGACACCATCACAGGTCAGAGACACATTGCAAAGACACGCACTGTGTAAAAATGGATTTGGACTGTTCACAAACCAGTTGACGTTTCTGGTCTGACTGGTTGAACTTGTGGAAGTACGCTTTTTAACTGAATATGGCATTTCTGCATTGTTTTCCCCCAGGGACATTGTGGAATCTGTCGTCCCACGACTCTGTGAAAATGGAGATTGTGGACCATGCGCTGCACGCCCTCTCTGACGAGGTGATGGTGCCCCATTCAGGCTGGGAGCGAGGGAGCAACGGAGCAGGAGGAGGGGAGGAGAACTGCAAGCCCAGACATCTTGAGTGGGAGACTGCACTCACCAACACAGCAGGCTGCCTGAGGTATGGAAGGACGGAGATTTGATATAATGGAAGGTGATGGATGGATGGATGGATGGATGGAGGCAGGGTTCATGTAGACGAGAAGGAAATGGAAAAATGCCAGCTCAACAGACTGACAAAGCAGTGGGATGTATGAGGGAGGAAGGGAGCAATGACGAATTAACAGAGCAGAAGAAAAGGGAAAAACATCATGGGGTGGTCTTGATGAAGACAAAAGAAAGAAGCTACAATGTGTTCATGTGAAGCCATCATTAATGAGAATGATGGCACAGTCAGAAAACAAATGCCTAGTGTGTTCTTGTCATTAATAATACATTTGGTCCATTTTACAAGAAAGTTTGTTGCACTCAACAAACCTTTTCTAACCAGTTTTTATCAGCTAAAATATGCTGTAAATGCTGCTTCTGGTTATCTTCTAGTGTTGGATAATATTTTTCATTAGAAAGAAACAAGCATGCAATTTATCTTGCTTGCAGTGTTCCCACGCATCCTGGAAAACCTGGAAAATCGTTTTTTCCAGTCATGGAAAACACATTGAAAATGAGAGAAAAAGCAAATGCCCTGGAAAATACTGGAATCCTTTTCCTATTTTTCTATCAGAGCTCCCCAAAATGGATTATCTCGTCATCTGAAAGGGCTTAGCTAAGTTAAGACACATATTAACATTCAAAGGATAATGTGGACCAGGGTTAAAATTATGAATAGCATCTCAAATGTATGCAAGTCGGACCCTGGCTAAATACTGGCTAAGGGCACCTTTTCACTTACAATATTGTCTGTTCAAACAGTATGCTGCTCTATAATGGCAGATGGACCATAAAATTATATGTATAATTATTATAGCTGCATCTCGTAGTTGGTGGGCCGGTACCTCATTAAAGACTGCACTTAATATAGCTACTAATGTAGTTGAAAATATGTTTTGATAAACTGATAACAACAGAAAGTAACAACTGAACAACTGAACTTCGAAGTCCAACTTAAGTTTTTTTTTTTTTTTAACCATCATATAGTGAAATACAGTTCTACCATCTTTGTTACTTTTATACTATTAATTCCCTAAATGGTGGTGCAGAGCTGCAGTGAAAAGATGAGACGGATGCACTCTGTGTTTTACTCTTAACACTTCGTGACAGTGAGCGACTGATTTAAAAACCAGTGCTCTTCATTGATTGGAATCCTGTAGGTTGTGACTCTGGGCATTTTCAGTGGTCCATCTTGGCATCCACCACAGATCTCAGTAAGTGCTGTGGGTGCTACATCAATGGAGACTACCGAGTGTATGGAATATAATCATCGCTTGTATGTATTATAGTATATGATACAGTATAGTATAAGTAGTATACTAAGTATAACAAAACCATAAATATTTCTTTAAAGGAAACCAGTTGGTAGTTGATTCTAATTGTTTATTTTAATCTTTTAAATCAGACTTCCAAAGAGGGGAACATATCAGTATATGGGCGCGAGGCCTGCCTGTCTTTCTAGCTAGATGGTCACTGAGAATGTACTGAAAAAGTCCTTGAAAATCACTCATATGAAAAGAGTGGGAACCCTGGCTTGTCAGAAGCTTTTACTTCAACTACTAGCAGGAATAAACAGGATATCTTATCCAATTTTGTATGATGCTAATTAAAAGATTTTAGGGTTAAATGTCAGTTATTTGTGACTGAAGTCCAGGCTCACAGTAACTCTGAGAGATCAGGAGAGGCCGAAGAAGAGAATGTCAGGGCTGACAGGGAGGGGGCGAGCAGAGAACAGTGGGGCATTGACACATACAGTGTAAACAGTTTGTTCTAGCCTGCCGGCCTGTTATCTATGCATTCCCTCTGACCACACGGTTAATTACAGTGTTCAGCTGCAGGTTTTAGGGAATCGTGTGTGAATAACTTGGTGATCTTGAATGCTTAAGAAGTTTGGCATTTTCAGAAATGGTCTGGACAGTATCCTCTCAGTACCTCATGTGACTATACAGTGGAGCAGATGATCTGCACAATCATTTAAAATACAGTGTACTGGAGGGGGTCAAGGTCAGCAGAATGATTGGCATAAACAAAATAACATTGGATCAATTAATTAATTCATATCATATCTCTCACGTCTCTAGTATTTAATCATTAAATAAATACTGCAGTCGAACAACTTGAAAACGGTCAGAGATAGGCTACTTGGGGATCTGTTGTACGAGAATATAATCGACAGTGTTCATCATTTTTAATAGAATTTTAAAAATCTGCCTATGTACAGATGAATGGGATATTATTTTAACATAATTATGAACAAAATTATTCAAATCGACGTAGTGAAAGAACAGGAAATTAATAACACATTTAGCTATGTATTTCATGAAAGGAAGATACCTAAGAAAATACAAAACCTTTTCCGTTTTAACAACCTTTTGAAAGCATTGGTGTATAAAGTATAGTTTTGGGGTTATGAGGTGAACTTGAATTGTGACCCTGTTGGTTCATATGCTTTTTGCTGCACAAAGCAATGTAGATTTCAGAGTTCACGACGTAAACAAGTCTCGTCTGTAAGTGACAGCAAAACATTGCCTAAACATTTGGTGCTCAGCGGAGTCTGTCTCTAGCACAAGACAATCTTACACCTACATTTACACAAGTTGTAGAAACTGTAAACACAGTATGAGTGAATGAATGAATGAATGAATGAATGAGTGAATGAATGAATGAATGAATGAGTGAATGAATGAATGAATGTCTGTCCCGACCTGAAACTCGAGAAGGCCAATTAATCCATCTTCCTCTGACTGAAGTGTCTGTTTTTGTGTTTACTGCCAGTGACCTCACCTGACACCAGAATCTTCTCTCGTTTTTCTAGAAGTAGGGCTGTCTTCTGCACCATTGTCCTTTTTTAATTTAGTCTGCGTTTTACATTGTTAATGTTTGCCTACTGCAGTATATAAATAAACTTCCTGCACTATGCAGTGGAGTGAAATCAGTGCCCCCTGCTGTGGAAGGCAATGTGTCCTGCTATTGTGTGAGAGGGTGTGTCTGTCACTAGGAAAAACAAATCAGCACAATAGGCTGAATATCATTCCACAGAGTTTTTCTCCCCCATGTTCCTTTCTTTACATGTCTTCTACATCCATGAATGACAAAACTGGGTTTCCAGTTTCCATGCTTCCAACCACTGTGACCCTGTTAGATGTCTTAAGTAGGACTGAGTCAGAGAGCAGCTGAATAAATTGGTCCAGAGCTGAAACATGATCTCACCAAACTGTACTCTCTTTGTAAACCAGCAGATTTAACAGGAGTTTCATTCAAACAACTCTTGGGGGTGTGTTTAAGTATTGTATGCTGGAATCCTTTTGTAGTCACTAAAATTGACTCTTTCCTCTCCCCTTTAACCTCTTTAACTGCCTCTTTTATTTCCCCAGCCATTCAGACTGCTAATCCTTGTTTCGTTTCACATTCTTGTTTCTGCTCTTCTCCACTTTCCTCTTGTCTAAAGAAATGTGAGTTCAGAACGAAGTGAGGCGAGGAGGAAGCTGAGGGAGTGCACAGGATTGGTCGATTCACTTATGTACATCGTCCAGTCCCAGATCGACTGTAAAGATGTCGACAATAAGGTAAGTGTAATTGCTATTGATTAAAGAGCAACTGCATCAATTTAACACGCCAAACTGTGTTAACAGGCCTTCGGGACTTCAACTACATATGTGAAAAAAAGTTATTTAAAGCTTTTTGTGGCTCTCAATGTCCAATTAAGCTGTCAGCAAATTAGTTGCATTGTTGGTGATGAGAGTGCAAGTTTTGAAAAAGAAGAAGACAAGGTATAAAGGTAATATCTCTGGTTGTGCTGCAGTGATGTTAGTCCCTTTCGTTCAAAAGCTCTCCATCATGAGCCTAACAATGTTTCAGTAGGGCAATGATAATCTGGCAGTTTCTTTTCATTAGACCAAATGTAATGAAATAATTGAAACAAGAGGGTGTATGATGCACTGTGGTTAGGTGACGTGATGTACTTGCAATGGGAGACTTGGCAGGTTGGTTTCACTCCTCTTCTCCTCTCTTTCCTCCGCACCACCGTTTTCCCTCCAACGCTGCAGTTGATAGAGAACAGCGTGTGTCTGCTGAGGAACTTGTCCTATCAGGTGCATCGCGAAATCCCCGGCTGTGAGCGCTACCAGGAGGCCCAGCCCATCAACCAGGGCCCCGCCCCCTCCAGCCAGAAGGGGGGCTGCTTCAGCTCCCGCAAGAGCAAAGGTCTGTGTCAGAGAAAGACAGAGACATGTACTATACATCTGTTCAGACAGGAGGAGGGACATTTGCTGTGATGTCACTGTTGACAGCAGTGTTTCACTAGACTGATACTGAACACACACACACACACTTGTACAAACAAAACGAGTTTTCGCACAGGAATGTTAACAATTCTCCAACTGGGAGAATGCTCATCCTCCTGCAGCTCACTGTTTGTGTTTCACTGAGAGTATTGATTTGTTTTGTCTCAACTACAAACTCAGTTACTACTGTTTAATCCCTTCGTCTGTGTTATTACGGAATCATTTTGCAGTGACAGTGAATCTGTCAACATTCATATGAAAAAGCCAGACATTGATTACCCTTCCCGATACTTTTCTTTTTGCTAACAAATATATCACAGCAACACATACTCAGACTGATGCTGTACAAAGCAATTATGATGTCCGAGCTCCTGTATCCTTGATCAGCTTTATTTAGCCTTCATACTTGGCATGTCTCAATGCTGGTTTGTGTGTGGTTGATGGCAGCAGTGCTGTTAGGATGTAAGCAGGTGTTAACTGGGTGCCTCAGTTATGGCTGCTTTCCTCTTACTTACTGTAAATGCTCTCTCTTCCTCCTGTTCTGTCGTTCTCTCCTCTCCCTCCTCTGGTCTTTTCTCTGCTGCTGGGCTACAGATGAGTGGTTTTCCAAAGGTAAGCTCTTCACCCCTGTATGACTGCACTTTGCTTCCGCTGCCTGTTGTTATATTCTTAGTGGTATTGGTGATAGAGTAGCAAACAGGTTGCTGTAACTATCCAAGTACTAACATGCACGACTTCCTCTCACTGTGAAAGAGTTGTAGTAAAATACCTAACATGCATCTCAGCTTTTGGTCGTAGCACATGTCTAACCACACGAGAACAAATAACATTAGAACTAATTGTCTACACTAAAACTTGAGATTGTGTGTTTTTATGGCTGTAATGTTGATTTCAGGTAGGAAAGATGAGGATCAAGCTGCAGACATAATAGACATTCCAAAGAGGACCACACCCGCTAAAGGTAAAGAGAGGCCTAAGTTTGAATGTGCTGTATGTATGTAAAAGAAATATGCATTTGTCCAGAACGTTGTGGTTTCTTCTGCATTTACTCCTGCTGTCTTTACCTTCTCCTCATCACTTTCGCTCCTTGTCCTGCCATCTCTCTCGGCCTCGTTCCTGTAGGCTACGAGCTGTTGTACCAGCCAGAGGTGGTCCGCATCTACACCTCTCTGCTAAAGGAGTCCAAGAACCCCACCGTGCTAGAAGCCTCGGCTGGAGCCGTTCAGAACCTGTGTGCTGGACGCTGGACTGTAAGAACCGCTATCCATTATTCTCCTGTTCCATTTCACAGCACCGACGCTACAGGACCAAACACAGCTAGAGTCGTTGGGTAATCATTATTAGGAATTGACTAAGACAGTAGAATACACTTTTCCAAAGAACTCGCTGAGACAATCATTATATGACTTTCTACATTTTGCCCATGACCTTACTTGGAGCTACTTTCACCTTTTCCTAACCTTGAAAATCCTGTCATTACGGCAGAAGAAGAAATTACATCTTCTTTTAGAGGAGGCATGTCCAGGCTTGAATGACATTTTCTAAGTACTGTGGCTAAGAAGTTACCACAGGTGAGATCAAATGGGAGACTGAAAACTAGTTGGCATGTTTCCTCGGGAAAGATGCCTAATACCACACTGACCTACCTCCATATGCATGTAGTGTAATAATAAAGGCTTCTCTGCACGCCTACAGCAGTAAGGAGTTACTGTCACGTGTTTACATGATTGTGGCATTTTGACATTTTTTAGTTGTTTATGTATTTACTAGAAAAAAAATAAGAAAGCTTGTTGAGTCCAGTGAACGAGCTGCTTACACACTTCCCAGCTAGGCAGCAACAGCTACTGGGAAGTCTGTTGGTTTAGTCAAACAGTGTGCGTTCATGTGCTTCGGAGGAGTGGCTCTGAAGGGAGGGGGTCAGCTGTTTTTATGTTGGACACTTTCAAAATTTGGCACACTCTTGCTTGGTTTCTACAATCTTACAACCCCTGCTTTAATGGAAAAAACCCCCACATCTCTCTGTTTTAGTATGGACGTTACATCCGTGCCTTGCTGCGTCAGGAGAAGGGTCTACCCATGATGACCGAGCTGCTGGCACACGGTAACGACCGCGTTGTCCGCGCCATGTCTGGGGCCCTCCGCAACTTGGCCATCGACGCACGCAACAAAGATTTACTAGGTGAGACATGGAGAGCTTCATGTTCTGTCCGCCAGTGTTTAAAATACTGTTTGAAGTGTCTATTCATCAAGAGGATGGCATCAGTAGTGTATTCCAAGTGTTTTGTGCTTGTGTGGTCAGGTAAACACGCGGTGCCTCACCTGGTGGCCAACCTGCCTGGCGGTGGTCAGAGTCAGCCGGTGCGAGCACTTTCAGAAGAGACGGTGGTGTCGGTGTTGAGCACACTCCATGAGGTGCTGGGCTCTAGCCTGGATGCAGCCAAGACCCTCAGGGCCTCACAGGGAATCGAAAGACTGGTGCTCATTAACAAGGACGGGTGAGTTTTTGAGAGTGAGAGTTTTGCAGCATGTTGAATGTGCAGTTTTGAAGAACTTACCTTCGTGATCCCTCAAATGTTCCATCTTGTTTTACTTTTCACGATCACCAGTAACCGTTCTGAGCGGGAGGTGCGTGGAGCCGGCCTGGTGCTGCAGACAGTGTGGGGTTACAAGGAGCTGCGGCGCACTCTGGAGAAGGACGGCTGGAAGAAGACGGACTTCATGGTCAACCTGAACCCTCCCAGCAACAACACCAGGGCCAACGGAGGATATGAGGACAGCAGCACCCTGCCACTCATAGACAAAGGTCAGGCAGCTATGTAGGAAATAATACTGCTCTGCAAGGCTACATATCTCTGAGTTTAATTAGTGACAGCAGGTCTCGAGTGTGTCCCATCTTTGAGTTTAGTTCAAGTATTGTTTATACAGAAACATTATTAGCGTGTTAGTGAACTCATTTGTTGATGTGAGCTGAAATGTTGCAATTCCACTGCAAAACCACCAAAAACAATACAAAAAAGACTTTTTGGGGGGAAATGCATCACACGAACTGCTGCTAAAGTCTGAACCATTAGGGGTCAGATTTATATCTTTAAATTGAATTCTGATTGCTCTAAAAACTGATTACGTGTTCTCCGCTTTTTATGTTTGGACATGCAAAAGCTTAAATTCCAAATTATTTTATTTCACTTCAGCTCCACAGAGCACTGCTCCTAATTCTACAGACTTGGCTGTCAAAGTGTAGCAGAGGATCAGAGGATCAGGACTCCTCCCTGTCTCCCCTTATGTTTGCACTAGAGTTGATAAGTTGAAGGCTGTTTTACAGGCTGAGTAGAAATGAATTAGAAGTTGCAATGAATTCTTACTCATTTGTCTCAGCCTTGATGGATTTGAAATTTTCCAGCCCCCACCCATCACACACTGAAGTGTATATTTGCAGATACTAGCTGGCTCATGTCTGACACTTGAAACACTTACAAAACACTCACACACCTACACACAGTTCTATCTTTGGCAGGAGCCGGTGTGGCTGTTAACTCTGCAGTAACATTTAACACTTCACATTGATGCTCATTGTGTTTTTGTCTTTAATACACAGGAGGCAAAGGGGACCGGGAAATGATTCCAATGAATGACTTGGGACCAGGCAAGTGTGACCAAACACACACACACACACACACACACACACACACACACACACACACACACACACACACACACACACACACACACACACACACACACATAAAAAACATGCAAACCTCTCTCTGGTTTAACATGCGTTTGTTCTCTTCAGATGCCTACTCCACACTGGACCAGAGAGGGAGAAGGAACACTCTCGATAACACACTCGAACCTGCTGACAGAGATGCAGTGGAGGTAAACACTTGCCTAATGCGCGCGCACACACACACACACACACACACACACACACACACACACACACACACACACACACCTTTCCCACATATCACCCTGCATGACTGCATCAATGAGAAGTACTTAACTCCCCTACTATAATCTCTGCCATATATTTCCTATGTCCTTTTACTTACTTCAGTATAATGTAAGACAGACATATTTGTAAGTGTTTTACCACAGAGTTCATCTTCTTGTTGAGCCGTTCCTTCACAGGGTGTTACTTCCTGTTATCGTGTCGTGTGTTAATACTGTGGAAAACCTCTACATCATTTCTTCAGGGGACATCAGTGCAGAGTCTGCGCCGTCACAAATCTGTATGATGTGTTTTTCAGCGTGGATATTGGTTGCACATCATCACCCAGCTAAAGAGATGCAAATTGCTGTAAAAAATAAAGCTGGTTGATAATGTCCAACACACACACCTTTCTGAGATTCTAGATTTCAGGATGAGATAGACTAATATCCTGTCTTCCTGCTAAAAACGTGAGCGTGTGAACGGACACGCTCTCACACACACCCACAGACAGCATGTTGATGCATGTCTTTTTGCAGCGCTGTGGTTGATCTGTTATGCACATAATCTCACCGGTGTTCTTTCCCCCCCCACCGAAACATGACCTAACATTACACTAACCTTTTTTAACCCTTCTTTGTTTTTCTCATGTGGTGCCCTCCACTTTTTTTCCTCTTTCTCTCTCCTCTCTGTTTTTGTCTCCTCACACATAACCCTCTTATTTCCTTATTTACCCCGTCCTCGCTGTGTATCTCGTCCCTCCGTGTCTCTCTTAATCTATCACACTCCTACGCTCTCCTTCTTTTTGTCTCTCTCTCTCTCAGGGAGGGATGTATGGGGAGAGGCAGGCCTCTTTGCCTCTAATGGATTCTTACGATGGTTAGGCTACACCCACTGTCACACTGCATGTCAGCGCATGGTATGTGTGTCCCAAAGGCTGCTCCTCTCAACTCACTGCATGGCCTAATATTGTAGTTGTGTTTTAAGAACTGTGACTTTGTGTGTTTGACTGTAACCAGTGTTGTCAGTGAGCACCCATTGTACTGTATGTGGACTGTTTTTGCTCCCCCTGCTGGTGAAAAATAGATGTGAAATGTAATTTTATTTCTCTCTCTGCACAGTTTGATTAATTTTGTCTAACGTGTGATAACGTTTGTCGGCAGCCACTTTTGTGTACTGTATTTATTTTAACGGCACAGCTGTGAATCTCAATTTTTAAACGTGCGATTCCTCCCGCCTAATGTGAGGCATGAGCGGCTCACTTTAGCTGCCCCACACGAGATCAATTCCCACACTTGTGCCTCTTCTCTTGCAGAAAAACTGATTGTGTGCATCACAAGACGACAACCTCCTCCCACTTACTGCCCTTGCTGAACTGACAATGGGGGACCACAACACTACCGATGGGACTAAACTCCATCCTTAACTCTCAACTCGTCTGTCTCTCTTCACTCTCTCGCAGCTTCTCTCTTTTCCCTCTTTGTTACATTCCTCCATTTGCAGCTGAAAAACCGAAAAACCACACAGTGAAACTGACGTGGATCTACGCTCCCTGTGGACAAACCGGACGAGACACTATGACCACTTTGTGCTCCTCGAGTCCCTGAACTCCAAAACACTAACCACTCGATCAGATACGGTGGCCACAGCACTACATCTCCACGCACCAACGCTACGACGCGCCTGGACAACACTAATTCTCTCTGCGACAGACCGTGGCTTCATCTGAGAACTTATCTTTTCCTTGGAGGTCGGAGCGTAGACTTAGACTAGATAAACTGATTAGAAAGAACTACGGGATCATAACGGGACACTTTTTGGTGAAATTTTACAGAAATGGCTATTACACTACGTTTCGAAGAAATCGAAAGAATGTTTTCCCATTGTTTTTCTCTCTCTTACAACAAAAACAAACAATTTCCTACCACTGAGAATCGATGTTTAATGATCTAATCAGATAATGTGTAAAGCTTCAGCTTCTGTTTTGGTAGTGGTTATTCCTGTTCTTGCTTTGCTCTGTACCACAGTAATGCACATGTGCCAAACGACACTGCTACTGCTGCGACTGCCAATGTAGAATGCAAGAACTTCACACACTCAGACTTTTTACAGCAGCTACACTGAAATCTTCGGCTTTTGTTTTGTGCGCAGTACGTTTCGATGAGAGTCCATCGCCAACATGCATGAGGATGCTGCATTTCCTGTATTTGATTGTAATCCATAGATATGGATCAGACAAACCATTTTCCATCTCGTTGGAATAGACGCTATGTTCCTAAAGTGAAGTCTCTGTTAAATGTAAGCCCCTTTGTTTTTGTAATTATTGGGAGCTATCGCAGGATTCAGTGGGTGCATTTCTAATCCTATGAATGTGTACATACAAGACTGTCTCTAGGAGCATCTGTGTGGGCTTAACTGGAGTGCCTCGCTCATTCAGTATAGCTCTGATGGGTTTGTCCGAAGTGACGGGGGGTAACCAATCTCAAGGTGTCTTTTTCTCAGCAGGGTTACAAGTTGGGAATAATGTATATGGAACTCAGCAGTTTTCTATTCTGCAAGATAATGGACTATGTGAACTTGTTTGTATGTAAGAGTCGATTCTTGTCATTTGGAATTGTTTTGTTTTTTTGTAAGATATAAAACTCTTGAGTTCTGTATAATTTACTGCTAACCAGAGCCTACCTGGCTTTAACTACAGAACAGTACACGGGAGAAGACACAGTATTGTCTGTTTTTGCCTGCATTTCTTAAGTACTCGCTTGTTCTGTAGAAGAATGCATATACTTAGTGCCGAGTGAGATGTAGATACTTACTGAGTGGATGATTAAAGAAGCACTAGGGGGGTATAATGTGTGTTTTTCTTCTTTTCAGCCTTTTTTTTTTTTTTTTACCTTTCCTTTTTGTTTTCCATGCCAATTGAAACACGACAGAGGATGCCTCGTTTTCTCAAAGTAATAAGTTGCCTTCAAGAGTGAACTAAAAGAGGAGAATAGAGGAGAGCAAGGGTTTGAGTTAGAAAAATCTTTGTGTGAGGAGGCAAAGACCAGAATCTGCTAGTAGATAAAGTGGAGAAAAAATAAAAGCACATTTAAACTATATATACAAGAGAATATTTGTTAATTTTAATGGTTTTATGTATTTCTTTTTTTTATACTGATTTGGGTTTAATTGTTTTGGGTGCTCTGGGTGAACGCATATGCAATCAGTTTTTTGTGTTTTGATTGAAAAACATGCAGTTAATGTCTTAATTAAATGCAAACCAAGTTAATAAAATCCTCCAACACCGTCATCAGATACTGGAACACTAATGGAAAAAAAAAATCTGATTTTGGACTACACCATTAATCTCTTTGCCTTGGCTCTTAAAGTTGCACATTCTCATTTATGAATGAATTATGTAACTAGCAATACTGTTTTTAATAAAAAAGAAAATGATTTCTCAGAGCCTGTCGTCTTTTGCCTGTTGTTGGTGACACTTTCTTACACTATCCTCTATATTAGAGTTCATTAGAGAGAAGGTCACTCAGCTTGGCTCCTACAGAAGTAGAGCAAACCTTTGCTTTTCTGTCAGGGTAGATCACCTTGTCATTTGACACATCGGCCTGTAGGTGTCGCGATTAGCTTCTCTGACTACTAACGCGACAACACTGGGGAAATGTGTCGGGCATTTAATGATTCTGTGACTTTAATGCTCTCCTCATTGTTTGGATTACAGTTTCAGTGTCAGAATTACTTTCACTCGTGCAACAGAAAACCATTGGTAAGTGTTTTTTGTTTTCATGCTAATGTTAAGTTACCCTGCTTTAGCTTTTGTGTGTGAACTTCCCGGTAGTTAGCTTTAGCTAACCATCTGAACTTGACAGGCTCACATGGAGTTGCGCTGCGCCTGAAAGCAACTTAAACGTTGATGTATCGGGTTAAACTTCTACACGATGTTTCTATAGCATGCATGAAATAGCATGTTTTATTTCAATCGCTTTTTTTTAATTCACATCTGATAACACTGTCGCTAGCTTTTAACCGAGAAGCTAACTACGTTATTAGCAGAAATGAAAACGACACCCAGCAACACTTGGATCCACAAAGTCATGGAAGAAATGTTTTTGCGAAATTGTACACTGGCTAAAATAATCTGGCCATGGTTAACTAAAATAGAATAAACAGAAGCAGGAAAATATAGCATTAACGTTACCCTCAAAGGTAACAACATCAGACATTTAAGCTAAAGTCAACTTCAGCAGCGCAGTTCTGCTCCTCCACGTGCAGCGTGACACGGCGCCCATCCGCTGGAGTCCAGTGAAGTTAGCGTGAAGCCGAGCCATGCTATGCTAACGCTATGCTATGATTATGTTTTTGAACACCATTAAAACAGGCTCTTTTGTGTTTGCATTCTAAGGGAAAGTTGATTCAAATTTAAAAACTGCCGCTGTAAAGGTTTTGTAAACACAGTGGCAGTTCAGAATGATTTTACATATTGTAAAAGGAGGAAATCAACCAGTATAAAACCCTGTAGCACATTCAAACATTAAAACCAGACGAATAAGTTAAATGGCGAAGTGTAAAACCAAAGCAGGAATAAGTTCAAGATTTGAGTGCATCTACCACTGGTTCCAACTGTAGTTGGTGTCTTTGGGTGCGTCTTTCCACAATAACCATATCCTGTTGTCTGTTATCTTGCACTCTCATGTCCTTCCTTGCTGTCAGTGCTCATGAGGACATGCAGAGGTACTGGTGGCCGGGTCATGAGATCCAGCTTCTCGCAGAGCTGCAGAAACAACAAAACAGCGCCCAGTTCTGCGATACCCTGCTGCAAACTGAGGGTGAGATGTGCACCTGATTGCACTGCTGACATGAAACTGGAAGAGCAGTATACAATAACCTTCTCTATGTTTCCTACTCTATGTCAAGGTATCTCAGTGCCAGCCCACAGCTGCATCCTTGCAGCTCTCAGTCCTTACCTGTCTCAGAAGCTGTCAGCGTCCGTGTCCCCTCCATCGGGCCAGAAGCACCAGCTGCAGCTCCGGGCTGTGAAGGCCCAGACCCTGCTGAAGCTTGTTGGTCTCATGTACTCTGGAGAGGTGGAGGTAAAGGGAGGCGTAGAGCAGGATGACGTGCTGTCTGCAGCCCGCCAGTTCGGGATCACAGACCTTGTCGCGGGACGGAAAGATGCGCGGACGAAGGGTAGTTGTGGGAGTTGCAGAGAGAGGAATAGAAACAGGATAATGCAGGACGCATACGTTCAAGCAGAGATGACTGGATGGAGAGATTCTCTTGCTGATAAGAGAAGTGGTGTATCCACAGGCACACAGACTGTGAAAGCTGATGAAAAGACGGTAGACAGTTCTTTTACCCACCAAACTAAACCGCTGACCCAAGATCCTCAGGGCTTGGATTTCATTTTCACATTACAACCCCAAAACACTCCTCTCGATAACCATTATTACTCCACTGGTCTTCAGTCCACTCCTAGCGTCCCCAGCGGACCACCAAGCGATGGAGAATCTACATTAGACCGATCCACTAGCAGTCTCACAAACCCCACGTCGACCTCAGCTTGGCCCAGTGACGTGATGACCCTCCTGATATCCCCCGACGACGACTCAAACTCCCCGACACCTCGGGGAGACCGCTGCTCCCAGCAGTCACCGGAGTCTGGGGACAGCACACAGGGTTTGGCTGAGGAAGGGAAGGACTCAGAAGACGGAGACTCAAATGGCAACAGTAGAGAAAAAGCAGAAGAGCCAAACTGTGCCGACAGAGAACACATCTTAGGAGAGAAGCATGCATGTGCAAATGTAGGGAGCAAGTGCCTGGCTATGATGAAACAGCATCAGATGGTGGAGACCACACAGATTTCTATCAAGGTAAGGACAAGTGAATTGCATTCTCTTTCATTTCTCCACGTGGACATGAACTCTAAAGGTTTTCAAAGCGATAGTGAACCATATCAGAGTCAGATATCCACCGCCATGTGAAGGACAGTGACGTTTATCAGGCCAAAATGCAAAATGACTCTGTAATAGACAGGAGTGTCCCGCACAGGCTCAGGTATACAGACTTGTCATGCTCAGAGAAGGTGACAAATTGTGACGTGGAAAAAGTAGTGTTATGAAGAGGGTGGGGACAAGAATGTCAACCATGAACAGCAAGGTCCCCAGTTCAACTACACCAATTAATCGGTCAGTTGTCAACTATTAAATTAAGCGGCAGCTATTTTGAGTTGTCATTTTTTTAAGAAAAAGGTAATCATTCTTCTTAATTTTAGTATTTTCTGATTTCTTTACTCCTCTGTGACAGTAAACTGAATATCTTTGGGTTGAGGTCAAAACAATATTTGAGGATGTTATCTTGGCCTTTGGGAAAAGTTAGACTTACTTATTTAGTCTATAGAATTTCAATACACATCTTGATCTCCAATTCCAAGTTGATGTAGTCAAATTGTCTCTTTAGTCCAACTAACAAATCCAAAACCCAAAGACTCAATGTACTCTCATAAACTACAATGATAAGCAGTAAATGTCAGACCATTTTTCTTTCAATCAGCTTATTCTGTCACATCTCAGCCTCTCATTTCCTCTCATCTCTCTTCTGTTTGTATGAAGGCTTTAAGATGCTTAGAAAATACAATACAGTAACAGCGACAGGTCTCCAACTACCTTTGGGACAGCAGTCAAAGACGGGCGTCTCTTTCTTAGCTGAGGCTGCTGTGAGCATTTTGATGAAGCCGTCTTGACCACCCACTGTAGGGTATGATTCATTTTCTGTCAGAATTTCTGGGGGTATCAGAGTCTTTGCTGCTGTTGCCTCCAAGCATTTTGAGGAAAGGAAATGAGAATTTGGGGATTTAGCTTCATGACAGGATTGTCTCACGTCTCAGCCGTGATGTGTTCATAAAGTCCTCAGACCGTCAAATGTGTGGGAGGCCGGCTTATTTTTATCCTTTGTGTCGTCATCACGGCCGATTTCTTCCCTCTGTGCAGGTGAAGCTGAGGAGGAGGACCAAAGGAGAACTGTGGGAAGTTGTGAGCATTCATGACACAGATGAGACATTGTCAGTTCGTACGTCCCTGAAACAGGTAGATAAGGACAACTGTAGCCCTTTGTTTGTTTTTTATTTGTGTTTCCACCTGTTAATCTAAACATGTATCTGCTGACTATTTATAATCATATAGATGCGGTTATAGTTTGCTGTGTTCGAGATCCTGATCCCATCATGCATCATGGAAGTAGACAAAGTTATGTTTTTGCTCTAAATGACATAATTGCCAGCAGACCCTGTCTGGCTCTCACTTGTGAGGAGGGATGCTGTTTTCCGGGGGAAAGTTCACTGATGTCTCAGTCTGGAGGGCTGACAGTCACACCGATTTCTTTTTTTTTGTACATGAGCCAGAGACAGTAACTACAACAACACATTAGTGAAAGACAAAGACATGTAAGTTTAAAGGTTTTTGCTCTGAATCACACCACATAATCACCGCCATCAACTGCGGGGGCCACCCGGTTCTGCTGCTGGGGGCAGATGCTGTTTTCGGGCAGGAAAATGTCTGCTGGGCAGACAGGACGTCGGAGGATTTTCCACATATGAATTTGGTATTTTCTTCCTCGTATAAGATGCTGAAGACACGACCCGCTGCCTCGTCACTGTTTGGTCCTGTAATGCTGCTTTGTGCGGGTCATTTCTCTTCTATGTGATGAGTGCTGGCTTTTCCATTCACACAGACCGCGTTGGCGGAATGAAACTCTACCCTCTCTGTCTCTGTAACTGTCACACAGACGGGCAGATGCAGAATATCTGTGCATGATCCCCGCCTTGAAAGTGCAATTCACTCAGATGAGATTGGATTTTTTTTTCATGTGTAGAGAAAATTAACATATATCAATTGCCGGAAAATGAAAATACATTCATTATTTCCTCATCCCCATGCTGATGGTAAGTTTTGCTTTAACGCCTTGAAAGAAAAAGAAAACAACATACTACTTGTCCAGCGAGCCTTGTGATCCTTTTAAGACGAAATCTTCACAATCGATGCAAAGCTAAAAGTGGTAAAATGGGTGCACGAGCTCGAATGTGCTTTGAGGGTGTAATTAACGTCTTTTCAAATCAATTCGGCAAACGAGATGTAGCCATTTTATTAATTTTTTAAATTTCCTTTTAGGTTGCCTTTTTACATTTTAAAACAAGTCCCTGTCTATTTTGGTTGTTTAGGACAATGCTGCAACACTGTTCAGCTGTAAATATCCAGAAATGTTTTGTGGATTTTGAAACTTCATGTGACTTTCCCTCAGTACAGTTGAGAGTGGATAATGATTACATTTTAATTTTGGGGGTGAATTTATCCTCTAAGTTTAATATCGAAAGCAGTGGCTTCTATTGAGGTGAATTTCATGAAAAAAAATCCAGTCAGTCAACACTAAGAAACAATGAACTGTAGTCTGAAAAAGTCTGAAAGAGCATTATTACAATACAAATATAAACTCAGGTACTAGAAATAGAATAAATGTCTCTAACTGTCATGGGCCGTGTCGCCTCACTTTGCGTGGGAAAGAAATGAAAATACAGAAGGAAGTTTCAAAAGAAAGAATGATGCCACTGGCAAACTTGTCATGCAGTCAAACAACCAGTCGTTTGTCTCGGTGGATAGCAGCTCTGTTTCATCATCTGCTCCCAGACTTCACCCGAGATCAGCAGCCCCACAGCCATGCTGATACCTGTCAGGGAAGTTTAACATTATAAAAAGTCAGTGTGCCTTCAGTAGCACTGGTATGAAGTGAATCTTTTCAAACTAAACTTGATAAAGACATGCAACTTCTTTGTCTTTCACAGACGGACCTCACAAACCATCAGGCCTCCCCTGTCCAGACAGGCCCAGTTCACAAACCAGAGACCCCGATTCTTCAATCTGCTCCCGACTTCTCCCCTGAACCACCAGCTCACCCCAACGCCACCTCTGACCCCCAGCCTCTCTGTAATGACCGCCTCCCCCCACACCAAAACATTGCCCTTGAATCAGTTCCACTGCCCCCGCCTCCAGGCCCTGTGGAGGAGTCTGATGAGCAGATAGAGAAGCTGTTGGAGGACATCATGATGGGTCTGAATATCCTGCCAAACCTGGAGGGGGGCTGCAAGATGTCTCATCATGTCCAATCGAGCCACGACGTTGCACCGGCCGTTGGCCGGGTCCGAATTCCAGAGAATGAGCGGGCACAGACTCCGATGCATAGTGCAGCACGGTGTGTGTGTTTCCAGGATTTGGGGACACACATTGGTCATTCTTCAACAGATACAGGTATATACAAATGTGTTTTCATTGTTTTTCACCCCAACAAAATGTGTAGACTGCCGTCTTTTACAATGACCTTATTGATAAGATATTGCCGGATGTGTTGCAGTCTGTGGCAATTAGGCAAGCTAGAGAAGAAGAAACTAAGAAGAAATATCCGACAATATCATCTCTGACTCCTACCATTTATTTTTACAGGCTAAAAGAGCGTTGTGCACGTGATTCTTGAATCGCAGAGTTAAATGTTGTCACCATCTCTATAGCTGCAACACTAACGTGACGTTCTAGTTTTTTGATGGACTTTAATATTTAATTTATTAAGATGTTACTCGAATCGTGTGACTAGAAATAATATTCTCAAACGTCATGATGCAGAAATAAAAGTACAGAGGTATAGGCTATAGAGGTAATCAAATGCATTTCATCACTGTAGTCTTTAGGCGTGTCGTTCAGAGGCCTAGCAGTCTCAAGCCCTCGCAGACTTGACGTGATAACAGTGAACGCGTTACAGTATGCCTGAAGTCCGACAGGGCTCACTCTGGTGGACCGGATGGTGGACATTTGGATTCTGCCAACATTTACAGAGGGAGCCAGTCATTGTCCACAGAGTCTGTCATATGTTACATAACCATGTTTCTACAGTAGCCCAGAAAAGACAAACCAAACACTTAACTGTAGAGAGGGCCTTTTTGCACATTTTCAGCAGCCACAGTAGGGGAGAATAAGACGAGAGGTATTCCATCGGTTGTGTCATGCAACCTTACCACTAGATGTCCCCAAATCTCGCAAAGATCTTTTCTCACTTTGTATGAAGAACAGTCCAAAACCCAAACATAGGATACAGGATAGAAGAAAATCCCTCTGTAAATGTGTAATCGAGCAGTGCTGTTAAAACTAAATTGCATTGTTCAGCATGCTAAAGTGCAGCAGTTGCTAAAGAAATTCAAGAGATGGATTTACCTTAAATGTTCCTTCTTTCCATGTAGCTCCTCCCGGTCTTTCACTTCATGAGCACTTGTCATTTTATCACTCCAACAGACTCACTTGAACCCGAATTCAGCGCACCAACTAAATGCCCACGCTGCAACATCTACTCTTGTCAGCCTTCCATTACCCCAAACCCCAACCCCAACACTAACCACTTCAGCTTTGTTAATTCAAGATGGACTGATGGCTGTTTTCCCGCCTGTTGTGCAGGTGCCCATCGCTGTTTTACAGCTCAGAACCAGCCCAGCTGCTTGAGCCTTTCAGCTGTACAGTCGGACGCTGCGCTAATCCAGCAGCAACGGCAGCAATTTAATCTCTGCAACTCATTGGTCACATCCATGGGGCAAAAGGATGGAATGAGCTCGCCACTGTCCAAAAGTCAAAGCTGTCCATATCCCGAAGAACCCGCCACGAGATCAGTCATACCCTCAACTCTCAGTCACTACCCACCACGTCAGGTACCTTCCTCACAAGACGGTCAGAACATCTTGGAGTTTTTTCCCCTGACCAATGGAAATGTGGCCCAGGCCTCGCCTTCTTCTTCTTTTCCTTGCATAGATGAGTTGCGGCTTCCTCGGTGTCTCTCTCCATTAGGACCGTTTGCCTCAGGAGCAAAACATCAGCCATTCCTCAATAACTCGATAACCCACAGCGATAAAACTCAGCCACAGCCATCTCTACACTGCCCACCCTGGCTTGCAGAAAACTCCGGATCGCTTCAGTTTCCCCTCTGTGCCATCGCTCAAAGAGAATATAAAAGCGTGTGCTCGCCGAAGACGACAAACCACAGCTGTAATTCAAAGCCATGGCAGACACGTCAGGAGTTGAGGCCAGAACATACGAGTCCCAGAGCAGAATCCTTCGCTGTGAAAGAGGTGGAAGAGCAAGAAACTAAATCTGCTGCTAACAAAGCTGGCCCAGAAGAGAAATCTGACCGAAGGAAGAAGAAATACAAACAAGGGGACCCTAAAGGTGATGCTGCAGTGCCTAAAAGGAGGAGGAGGAGAAAGCGCACCATACAGCCACAAGGTGCTGCTGTTTCTCTGCAGGCGCACAAACAAGTCAGCGATCGAGCAAAAAGTCAGATCAGCCTGAGTGTTTGTTCGGTCAGTTTGTCGAGCAACAACGTGCTGGCAAAGGAAAGAGAAATGGCCACCAGTTCCTCAAACTTTGCAAACAAATTTGTAAGCCAAAAGGACGAAACTTCAATTATCCCGGACAGCTGGGCAGCGAAGACCAGAGCGGCCAAAAATCTCATTACTGGCCAGACCTGGATCAGGACCAGCGGCTTTTTGAAAAACACTCAAGAGACCCCAAGTAACACATGCCAAGAGAATTCTTCAGTTTTAAAGCCCGTGGCCCGTGGAACTGAGATTTCGGATAAACAAGGAGTCTCAGGCTTGAAGCGGAAACGTGGAAGGCCGAGGAAAGCAAAGCCTGAAGAGCGGCCTCCTGCCATCGGTGAGGAAAATGAGCAGCAAATCGACAACAGTTTGCCAAATGAGGAGGAGGCGGGTGAAAAGACAAAGAAAAGGAGCAGAATACGGAAGCGGGATAGGAGTAAAGTAGATGTGATTCCACTGAAGAAGACCAAAAGTAGCGGAAGCACTGGCACTGTTGAGGCAGACGATAACAGCGACGTAATCCCAGGAGAGAGAAAACCAGGGACGCCCAAACGTCCACGAATGGTCACGCTGAAGGAGTTCCAAAACCTCATCAAGTGCCGACACTCAAGAACATGGAAGTCAAAAGAGAGCGAACACAGGGGAACAAATGTGACCGTAAGAGCTGGAGAAAGTGAAGAGGAGGCACTTGGTAGCAGGCGCGAAGAATCAATCAAAGAGACAGAGGTGGACAAAGACAGGGGGTGTTCTTCCCACAGCATCGTCGGCACCGCAGTCGATAAAAATCACAATCAGATTTTCAAAAGCTCAACAGCTGAGTGCAACCAATCACACCGAAATGACAAAAACGGCTGTTCCAGTGAGGGGACCAGTGTGTTGGGTAATGAGAACCATCCATCGTTTTCCTTCGATCTCTTAGAACAAGAGGTGGCCAATATAGCAGCCAAGGCTGAGACACCGCTGAGGACTCCTGATGAAGGTAAAGTGTTTTTTCCTATAAACGTGACGCCCTTTTTCCACGTTAAAATCTTCTGATCCATTTGTCAAGCTGAGTTTTCTTAAAGCTACAATGTTTCAGATCGGAAAAGCACCTACTTTGGTGCTATCTGGTGGTAACATACAGAATAACATGATGTGAGTGGTTTTAAAAAAAAAAAATCTGAAAAGCAACCTGTAACCTCAGCTCTCAAGTAAATGTAGTGGTACAAGATTGCCCTCTAAATTGTATGGAGAGGAAGTATACAGAAGCTTAAAATGGAAAGTTCAAGTCAAGTACCTCATAACTTAAGCACAGTGCTTTGGTAAATGTGGTTTCTTACTTTGCACACTGTCTTTTATTTAATGAGGCTTTCAGATATTTCCCATGTTAATCCAATGGAGGTGAAGGATTTGGTCTGGTGCTTCAAAAAATCTCTAAAACGTTGTGCATTTACAAAAAACACAGCCCCAGTTACTCTAAATGATCTATCTTAATTCCTTCTTTTTTTCTTTTCTTTCTGTCTTTTTTTTTAGCACAAAAAGCCTGTGGTGCAGGAGTGTGGGATACAACACAGCAGACGGAAATCCACCACGAAGGCTCATCTCACAGTGATACACACCCACTGCAGGAAGAAAAGGCAACGCTTTTGGAACACAACATGGACCCTGTGACGCCTGAGAGACCCGGTCCCGCTCTGTCAGACAGTGGTGGGTTCATCAAGAGCTCAGGCTGCAGCCGAGAAAAAGAAGAAGAAGACGAGGAGGAGGAGGAAGAAGAGGTGGAGATTCTGCTTTACTCCCCAGACAAAGTGCCTCAGTTCAGAGGGCATGACAAAACGCTGGACAGCATAGATACAACTGCAGAGGAGGAAGAGGAGGACGATGTGAATGAGATTGATGTGACTGGAGACGAGGCAGAGTGATTTTGTACATAGTTTTTACTATGTTATGTGACTAGTTCAGCACTTTGACGTGACATACATCATATTCTCTCTGTTCTGGTTTTATGTATGTTCACAGAGATGCCAGATGAAGTCCATTTTGCTTGTCACACTATGTGTAATAGATTTTTATGTCCTTTCTTCTCTGTATTCAGTCATCGTCTGGATATGATCAGGTTTGTACGTGTAAGACTCACGGCGTGCGGGCTGGATTTGAGCTTCTTTAGTTCCACATGTAAGGTTCGAACGGGTGTTTAATTTTCCATTACTCGTATGCTAAAGCATTAATACAAAATAAGGAAAAAGTTCTTACTGTTGTTAACATTTACCATTTATATTTGACAGTGAATTTTGAATTGTCTGACTAGTGTAAAAGCACTTCAGCAGCATTTTGTCTCTGTAACTATTGTAAAGAAGAAACTTTATTTTTTTGAGTCTGTATTTGTAAAACGCAGTCTGTTTAAAGTATATAATTATTGTTTATTAAAAAACAGTCTGTCTTTTCAACTGTCTTTTTTCCGTTGATGTAATCAGGCCAGGAGGGGGCGCACTGCCTCTACCGTCCGTTTGAATCGAACTTTATTGACACAGTATTTGTGAGCGGAAGCGGTACACACGTGCTGTCTTCAAGATTTGAAGGTTACAGAAGAAGCACCGCGTAGTTTTCTTCTCGGCTGTCCGCAAGAGAGGGTCACCAGAACGGCGTGTTTGAGGTTGTAGCCGGGTGTGAGCAGCACTGAAGCGGAGACATGGACCCCATGAAGGCACAGCAGCTGGCGGCGGAGCTGGAGGTGGAAATGATGGCTGACATGTACAACCGGTAAAGCCAAAACAAGCTAACCGTTGAGCTAACCTTAGCCATCTCCTATTCATGCTACACCTGTCAGCAGTGAACTGTCTCATGGCCTTGTTTTACAGTTCTTCTGAAACTTATGCACGTATTTACAGCGGGTCATGTCACCATGTCAGTTTCCATAATTCAGTGACGACGTGGTTTTCGTGTCTCTGGTGCTAGCTTCGTTATATCGGATTATCTGAAATTACTGCAGCTACATGTGACAGTAACGTTATTTCAATTATGCTTACTGGACTGACACTGAATGGACATAAAGGACTATGTAAACCACCAATAACAAACAGTGCAGAGTTAGCTTGTCCTGTTTAATTGTCACTGAATTGATGTACAGTAAGTTACAGTAACACACGACCAAGGACACTGAAGAGAAATGTGGCATTGAAGTCCTCTAAATGTGTGTTGTGAGTACAAAAGCCCAGTGTGAATTATCAGTTTTTATTAACAGTTTATGATCAATCTGTACGTTTTCGACTGATTTATTAATCACAAGAGAATTGACAAGTGTAAAATATTTCGGTCTCATCTCAGGGACCCTGAATGTCCTCCACACCGACATTTGCTAACGAGTTAAATCTGCTCAAACTTGGCTACTAATAATAGTAGATAAAAGTGCTCACACATTGTATTAATTTGTATCAAACAAATGAATCTCCCACACGATCAAACAATCTGAGTCCATAATTCCAGTACTGATCCCCACAGCAATGACGAGTATGTGTGTACTCAAAAGAACTACAGAGCTTATAGTGCTCTTAAATACGTATAGCATTTACTATACATAATGTATGTTGTGGACTAAGATATATTTTACCACAAACCATCCTCATCATTTCCATCAGACAAGTCTTTCTATGTGATGCCAGTGCAAATCAACAGAAAATCAATAGAAAATCATCCAGACTTAGAGTTTGATTACATTTCCCTTTCCATGTGGTTTTTAAAATGGGAATCCCTGGTGGAAAAATTCAGCTTGATGCAACTCAACTTCCAGCATGGGAGGAAAGAGATGCGTGTAGTTTGATGTGTGGACAGCGCACAGGTGAAGGGATGCTGCGGTAGAACTTAAGGTAGTTTGAGGACGAGGCAGGGTTGAAATGAGTCAAAACAGAAGGGGCGATTCAGAAAGAAGTTCAGGGGAACTGAAAAATGTGGACCGTTGTGGATGTCAAAGAGGGACTGCGCGTAGCACTGACAGGAAAGCACAGCATTGTGCTGCTTTAAACCATATTGGCTGCAAGAAGTATTTTAGCTCCCTTAGAATATATATATCTGTCTGAACATTTTTGGCACTTTACATTATCATCACACAGCCTTTTCCTTTGGCAATACATTCCCTCAATCATGCAATAGCATGCTTTCCTACACACGAAGCGCCAATATCTTCTGAAATATAGCGTCCACCTAAATGGATATATATATTTTTTTAGGCGTGATGATGATTGTCATTAATTAAACTGACTAGTAATATTTGTTAATGAGCTAGTATTAATCACAGCAAACCTTTTCCCACCAATTTAGCCCAAGGTTGCTCTGATAGACATGATCTTGTTGTTTTGGCCAGAGTTCTTCGATCATCTATGTTCCTGTGTCTGCCCTGCATGCCTTAGATGTTTCTCTGCTCCAACACACCTGATTTAAATGATGAGCTGATAACGACCCGTTCATTTGAAACAGGTGTGGTGGGGCTAACACTGTAACTGGTCATGCACGTTAACAATCCGTATTGTTAAATAAATAAATAAATAAATAAATTTTTTTAATTCTTAAAAAATGCTGATTCCAGCAGATCAAGCGGTATAATTTGACCAAGTGAAACTGACTTTATGTAAGCATTGACCAGACATCATATTCAGGTGCATATTAACACATGAAATGTGATGGAACTTTAGACATTTATGTTTTAAAAAATCTGACCGTCTCCTGGCTTCCCTTTCTTCCCAGTATGACCAATGCCTGCCACAGGAAGTGCGTACCGCCACATTACAAGGAGCCGGAGCTGACGAAGGGCGAGTCGGTGTGCCTGGATCGCTGCGTGGCCAAATACCTGGACCTCCATGAGAAGCTGGGACGCAAGCTGACAGAGCTCTCCGTCCAGGATGAGGAAATGATGAGGAAGGCAGCAGTGGGGAGCGGATAGAGACGCTGACGAAGGGAAGGAAGTGGAGCATCATGGGGAAGTTATGGGAAGGGGTCGGCGTACCTGGTTTCTCCGAGAGGAGAGACTTGCGTTTTAATAAGTGGGTGGGTTTTGTTGGGGAAATAAAAACATGTTAAATTAATGCTGTTGAGGGTCCACTGAGAAAAACTGCTTCCTTCACTGCAGCAGAGGACGAACATGGGACCGGAGGGATCACTGGAACACTTTGTGGAAGGACGACACAAAGACGTCTTCCAGCCTCTCTGGATGTGTCAGATTAGTTTTACACTCAGAAGTCGCCTGGAATGAAAAAAATAAAAAAGACTGGAAAGGAGGAACACCAGGGACAAGTGATATTATGTTTCAGTCATACTCTGTGATTGTTTTTAGCTGCTTTTCTACAGCAGAGACTCAAATATTGCGTTGAAGCTTTGTGGAACCAGCCATCGGGTAATCAGAGCAGGTTGAAACAACCACTAAAGATGATTTACATTTAGTCCTTGTTCCTAGATCACTCTTTGAACTCAAGGATTTTTTTTTTTTTTTTGAGAGGGGGTTAAAGTAAACATGGATCCTCTTCCTAAGGTTACAACACAACAGGATGATCAGTTGTTCACAATTACTTCTTGTGTGTTTTGTAGAAAAAGATACAATAAATGAAATATCAGGATTTGCACTGAATTGTGTATGGCAGTGTTCGAGACGATAGGTAACACTAACTAATGGGACAAATAATGATGAACAAATGCATGACTCATGATGAGTTAATGCATGAATGAATGCAGAACCTACCATTAATTCCTGATGCTGACTTTTAACAAAAGAAGTTACTGGAGCCCCTTTCACACGCACTGTAACTCTGCATTTATCCAGAGTTTACCCAGAGGAGCTGTATGTGTGAACACAGATGTCTGACTTTACCCTCCCAGCTCCATAGTCCCAACACATCTGTGAATGGCCATGTAGACGATGCGTAATTAATCAGCTGTAACACGCATACTCAAAAGTACACCAGGGCAGATAAAATTATTTTTTATGAACTGCTCATTATCAGAGTTCTGTAAAACATCTGTCGCTTGAGCTTCCATACGTCCTGCTCAGTTTGCAGCTGGACACAAATCCAAATGTTCATTGAATTTGCAGATGCGTCCAAATCATGCAGTTTCCTCATTACGGAGCAAACGACGACAAACATCCTGATCTGATTCACTTAATAGATCATATAGACCAGTTGAGGAAGCTGGTTCCTTGAGGGTGGGTTCCCCAGATGAAAAGGGAAATAAGTAATTTCACTTCAGTTCCATTCATAAGTGAAACAGTGTCACCAAGTCTGACTGTTTGGTCATGGGTTTCTTACCAGAATGAGACAAAATCTAATGAAATGGGGGAGTCTGTGGTCTAATTGGTTTTGGGCGTGAAACATCTGAGCTAAAGAATATTAATTCGGCTACGTCATGTGTTAAATGACATGCGTCAAGTTAGTTTATTTTTTTTATGTTACTGTATTAAAGTATTTAAGTTTAATTTGTGATTGTTTTGTGTTCTGCTTTTAGAGGCTGAGCAAATACATAGGTCTGAAATAAAACATCCAACTCATTTTGTTACACATCAATATAATGTATGAAGAAATTGTCGTGAACCAAGGACCAAGTAACTTCTGTGAATGTGTTAAAGTTCAGCAACAGGAACCTGATACATCCTACATTAAATCATCGTGCGTCATGCATCGGGTGAGTTTATGATTTCATAAATAAAGTGTTACCTCAGAGTTTACTCTCTTTTCAGGTGCCATGTGGCGTTTGTCTGTGGCAGCAGCTCAGACGCAGACTGCTCCTGGTCTGACTGACCCTTGCTCACCTGTCCTGCCGGTGTTGACTGTGTTGTGTTGTGTCATGTCAGTGGACCATGTTTCTGACTGTGAAACGTTCATTTTGTTTTTTTTCTTCATGTGCTAACCGCTGTGTCGGTGACGCAGCTGCATTGTTTTGTCGTTGTTAATAACTCTAATTAATAAAACATTGTCATGCTTTTATCTCAACATCATGAGCGTTGTCACTTTTCTGTCCCACACAAGTGATGTGGCGGCCGGTGTTGTTCCCGTGGCATCATGCGGGCAGAGAGGTGCCTGTAGCTTTAAGAGAAGCAAGAGTGAGGAAGTGAAGACGGCTGAGTTTCGTTTCCCTGTAGAAACTTGTATTTATACCTGCACCGTGTTCGTCGGAAAGGAGAACCAAAAGCGGCGGGGTCGACCAGTCACACGATTGCAGGGGTATCTGCGCTGCTCTCACACAGGTGGACAACTTTTACATGCCGAGGAGCCCCGTCAGAGAGACATGGTCAGTGAGTTTCAATTCAATAAAGTTTGATGCATAGTAAAACAGACATAGAGAAGGGGTGTGTGTGTTGTTAAGCTAGCTGTGTTGGAATAGGTCCCGTTCTGTATATCAAAATAGTTCTTGGACAGGCTAAAGCAGAAACAACCGGCTGATATCGATGAAATCAGTAGAACTTTTTTTTTTTACATACATGTCATAGCAGCTCAGACGTGCTTTTAATCCGCGAATATACTACTGCAAGTTAACAAGTCAGTCTTAAAAGGACTATTGAAGAGGAGTTTAAAAGCCTTGCTGAAGAAAAAGTAGAAAACGACCTCTGTGCAATACTCCTGTGTGAGAAGAAAAACATGGTAATAACTCAAGTGTGACGTTTGCCCTGGTTTATAGAGTCATATTCATGTACGGAGGCCAAAGAAGACATGGTGGCATTGTGTTTATTGCCACATCCTCTTTTATAACTGTTTGTTAAAGTTAAGGGTAAGACAAAGATCAAATAGTTGCATCGAAAAGACAGTTTTCATGTTATCCATTTTGAGATACCGGGAGGAAGGTGTTACATATTTTTATTCTAAGAACAGGGGGAGGCCCCCCAAGACAATATGGATAACTCAAGAGAAGGGTGTGCTTTGTTATAGCAAAAAAACAAAAGCAAAAAGAATTAATAAAAGCTTGAAAATCAAATAACTGAAATAAAATGTTCATTCAGTCCCTTGCCTAAATGTTTTTTTTAACACAAATAGAACATGCACCTTCTACTACTAAATAAAAAAAACACTGAATGACATTGAAACCTCAAAAAGAGGACTTAAGTTCAATTAAAAGAATGAAATGAACTCAAATGTTAATTCAGGAAAATGTATCTGTCCACGCGACAGAGATAAGGTGCTGTAACACCAACAGATAAAGGACAAGATTCAACATCACCACCGTAATGAAACGTCATAACCTTTTTTAAGATATATATTTCGTTTTGATTTCAGTATTGTAAACACGCCACGCAGTTTCCCATTTGAACATGTCAAATTTTCAGTTGCCTTAGAATTGAAGACATTTCCAGCTGTAAATACATAAAGACAAAACAGAAACAAGTTAACTATTTAATCATCAACCTGAAATGCATGTAGGTAGTAGAAGGGATTAAGAGAGTGAAAGACAGAATACATGTTAATACAGGTACCATCAGAGGATGCCACCTTCGTAAAATGAACTCATTTGATTTGCTCCATAGTTCAGACTTCATGGCTTGAAGGAGCAATTATACTGATGCTCTAGCCATAGATTTCAGCCTTAGTCTGTAATAGGGCTGGGTATCACCAGGTACCTCGCGATACGATACTTTCACAATATTTTGCACACGATAACGATAATATCACGATACAGCGATTCTGCGATAATCGATATATTGCAAGGAATTTCATCCACGATACATCAAGATATCTGTGTCACTGAAGAAATTCAGAATTTATTGACTGCACTGAATCCATTTCACAGGAATTACAAAACATTGTCAATCAATTTCACATGAATGACAGCCAAGTAAACAAAGAGTATATTGCGCAGTGTCTCTTCTTAACACACACACTGACTACAACTATCATTAAATATCTATATGTGTGGGTTTCAGAGCTACTTAAACCATTTTTTAAATTTTATTTGGTTGTATACCTATGTTTGAATAAAGATAAAGCTGTCCTCCGAAGAGGGGTGGTGGTGGTGGGCCAAAAAAAAAATGTTATTTTTTTTTTTTTACATTTTTAAATATCGATATTTGGCACCAGTGTATCGATAACGTACCTCAAGACGAAATATCGCGATATATTGTAGTATCGATATTTTGGCACACCCCTAGTCTGTAATACATGTCTGTGCCCTGTGAAAATGTGAGCAAGTGTCTAAATGTAGTCCCCTTAGTGTTATGCACAGTAAGAGATTTGACAACTCTAGCCCCCTCAGGTATCTCATAAGACGACTAATTAAACATAAAGCGATTGAAACGTTTGGATGTGTACTTAAGGTGCACTGAACTGTCCATATCATTCCAAATATACTACACACTTCATTATATTGGCTCATCACAACTTTAAACACAAGTCAAAATGTGCGCAACACTTGGAGATAAGCATCTTACTTCTGTCTAAAAATGAAACTCTGCTGCAGGGATGCCACAATAAGTGGATTCCGCAATTAACCGCAATTAAAACGTCATGTTTTTGTAACCATAAAGTCTCAGCTACATTGAGGGTTCTGTTCTCACTCTCAAAAAACATTATGGTATAATTTTTTTAGGAACATTGAGGAAAATTAAACACACTTAGATAATTGCTAATAACTGGCAACCAGCAGACAATAGACAGAATGAAAACATTAACATGGTGCACCAGGTTCAGGTGAGCGCATCAGCTAAAGGATGGGAGAGGGACTGTTATTGTGAAACACACTTTAATCCTGAAACTGCGACCTATAATTGCTGCATCCCTACTCTGCAACCTCTCTTTTGCAAAATGTCATGACTGCAACAAAATGGCACTATTCCGAACACAGCTAGCTTAATTACTCTTTTGTAGCAGTAACAACATAGTCATCTACTTCATATGAAACAGTGGTTTGTAAATCTTGCTGAATGTTCTCACTTAAGATTGTCATTACACCTGCTGACATTTGACTGAACACAAAAATAGAAAGCTTTAAAAAAAAAAAACACAAAGAAGAGAAGAATTACAGAACAGTCATCAGCACAATATGTTAGTGTAAACTCCCGGAAATAAAAATAATTATAGTAATGCCTTGTCATGGTGTATGTAGGCAGATGATGTTGTTAGCCAACACTATATTGACTGTGGCCAGTTCCTGTTCATGAGTGAGCAGGCGTTGCCTTCCACCCTCAAGAGGTTATCTAGTAGCTCTGTTGGAAATGCAGAACACAAGGTCATTGGTTAGGTTTTTACATACTGCACTGTCATATTGTACATTGATGTACAACATCAAAACTGTATTACATATACTTCACACCACTATACCTTGTTTTTGATCACTGAGGAGTGTAACACAGTATAGCAGGACTACATTGTATTATGCTGTGCCACAGAATAATGTGCTACAATTGCACAGGCACAGTCGAGTGTATAAGATTAAAGGCATACTTTAAATTCATTCGTGAATGAAGTGTGTGTCAAATGTAAGAAGCAATGTGTCCTAAACATGTCCTACTGCAAACAGTTCCAACAAAACATTTAGCCTAATGTTTGTCTTTATTTACTCACCCCCGCGCAGAAAGTCAGGTGAACTTTTGTAGTCCGTGAAACATTTCTGGAGCTATTCAACATAACAGCATTGCCGCATTATTGGAAACAACCGACTTAGATGGGGCCTTGTTTTAAAATGTTTTAAGAAAAAAAATATTAACAAAACAAATGGCTTCATACAGCTCATCTGGTGTAATCCAAGTCTACATAAGGCCCACGATCCCAAAAGACGTTATTTACGCCTTGTTTTTAAAGGCAAAGTGTGTTAGTGCACGCTCCACCTGAAGACTACACAAACATAAATGCCTGTAAATGTAAAAAGAATGTAGATAAGTTATTTTCAAATCAACGTTGGGACAATGACAACGACAGTGACTTGGACAAGCTGTATGGAGCAGTTTAATTCCTTTCTGCCATTTTTTTTACATTTTAAAACAAGTCCCCAATTTACCTCTGTTGTTAAGGAGAATGCTTTAACACTGTTTTGCTGTGAAGCTCCAGAAATGTTTGGTGGCCGCACTATGAAACCTCACTGGACTTTTTCATTGTCATGGTGGTGTGTGTTGATAATGGCAGAATTTTCATTTTTGGTTGAATGTCTATTGTCCTTTAAGGCATGGTTGTCAGGAGGTAAGGAGGCATTTTCTTATTGTGTCCTCTTGTGTGCAAGCAATAATCCAGTAATCCAGTGTACTGCTCTTTTTGGCCACTAGATGGAGGCATGTGAGAGAGAAGAGTTGATTGTGGATGCTGATCACCTTGCAGCAGCTCCTAATGGCATCGAGAATGAACTGCTGGATGTGGGAGAGGAAGACCACATGCAGGGCCAGGTGAGCTCCTTGCTGTCCTGTGAAAAACCTCCTGACTGTGTGATTCTCCAGTTTCTAGTGAAAGATTGTTTCTCTCCTCCATGAGTGTATTAAAATTCCAACACCTTTGCTCTCATAAAACGGTTGCATAACTTTCTTTCGAATTTCTTTCCTTAGATGGAGGAGTTTCTTGGCCCACAGGCAGAGTACAACGAGGAGGAGGAGGAGAGGAAATACTACCGGAGGAAGAGACTCGGAGTCATCAAGAATGTTCTGGCAGCCAGTGTTGGAGCCATGATTGTGTACAGTGTGTATATGGGTGCGTTTGATTGGAGGAACGACATCGAGGTTGACAATGCACACAAAGAGGCAGAGTTTTTAATTTGTGTGTGTGTGTGTGTGTGTGTGCTACAGGCCTACTGCAAATGCAGCTAATCCTCCATTATGATATGACATACCGTGAGGTGAAGTACAGCAACCTTGGCCTGGTGGACATCGATCGCAAAATGCTGATGGGAATCAACGTCACGCCCATCATAGGCCTGCTATACACCCCCATACTCATCAGGTGGACACACACACACGCAAGCACGCACCACGCACGCACCCACACACATACTGACATACAGACACAAATGATAAAACCATTCTTGTTAATTTAAATGTTTAAAAATATATTCACTTCTCTGGCAGGTTTCTTGGAACCAAGTGGATGATGTTCCTAGCTTCTGGAATCTACGCACTCTTTGTCTCAACCAATTACTGGGAGCGTTACTACACCTTGGTCCCTTCAGCCGTAGCTATTGGCGTGGCCATTGTTCCGTTCTGGGCCTCTTTGGGAAATTATATCACTAGGTAAGAAACATGACGTTGAAGGGTGGGTGGGTGAGAATGTGTCATGAGAGGCTGAAGCTTCACCCTATTTTTGTCACAGAGAAGGTAGTGCTGAAGGTTGATAGCTGAGATCTCAGTCTATAGTCAATGTCACAGATCTTTGCTCTGACCTTCTTCTGCCTAGTTTGAGCTCACTATCTGAATTTTTCTCCCCTTACACAACATATTGTGTTGAAATGCCTAAAGATAACTTTCGTCTTCAACATTTCAAATATTTCTGTAACATTTTCCCATTTAAATGTCTAGAAACATCTAGCAATTTTGTTATACATTTTGTTGAGTTATGTACTAACAGTATCCCAGATGTTTCCAACAATTTGGAACCAAGAGAAATCCAGAATATTACTCAAGGAAATGGTATGTTTCATTTAGTTGCCTGTCACTATACTCTCTGTGAAAACATCAGATGATACATCAGAGAGTGAGGAAGGAAGCCAGCGAATGTGACCTATTTAGCCATTAAGTGAACATTTCTGTCTGAGTCACGTCACACAGATTTTCATATGTCAGACAACAACTACAGTGACTCTACTTCACAACATCATCAGACAAAAAAACAAACAAACAAACTGGTAACAGTTTATAAGCAGATTTTCTTTTCATATAAAAACGTAATAGGTCCAAGATATGTACTCAGTGAGACAGTTGGAAGATTTGTCAGTTCTTTCTGTTGGACAGACTTCTAAATTAAGTTGTGACTTGGCCTGATTGACTGCTGGCTTCATTAAATTAAGAAAATGCAAAATACAATATAAGGACAAACCTGGAATGATCTGTCCTGTTCCTGGGGGCCCACTACCCTGCATGTTTTAGACGTTTCCTGATTCAAATGATCAATCTCTGCTGACGCCTGTTATTGATCCATTCATTTGATTAAGGTGTGTTGAAGCAGGGAGACATCTTAAACATAGGGCCTCCTGGACCAGGATTGAATGTTTTAAAACTGCACCTTGACAACAGGGCCCACTTAAACATCAGCACCATTCATGGTGTTACATTTCAAACAAATATTTTTAATTTTATTGACATATTAATTCAGGAGCTCAGGTGGTTTTCCTGCTTTGTATAGTGACGCTGTTTCTAAATCGCCTCATAAACAATTTCTTGTTTCTTGTTGTTGACATTCTTCAAATGGGTCAAAAACTGGGATGCTGTGTAATAGGTCAATAAAAAGACATACATATAATCAAATGTAAACAAACTGTTAACCGACAACACTATACAAAGTGTTCTCACACCCATGTAGTGTAGTGGGTGAGTACAATCATGTGTTTCACTAAGTGGTGAGCCTTGCCCCGTACTTGCTTGTTAATGACGGAGCCTTTTCAAGGGAGCCTCTTCCAAACCCAGTCATGATGCTGTCACCTGTTACCAGTGAACCTGTTTACCTGTGGAATGTTCCAAACAGCTGATTTGTAGCATACCTGAACTTTCCCTGTCTGTTGTTGCCCCTGTCCCAACATGTTTGAAACGTGTTGCTGGCATCAAATTCAAAGTTGATGAGGTAAATCATTAAATAAATTGTCTTTGTACTGTTTTAATTGACTATATGTCGAAAAGGTCTAACAAATTATCATATCGTCTTATTTATGCAGTTTTACACGGCATCCAACTTTTTGGGAGGGAATTGAGGTTGTACAGTCAAACCTGTTTTAGTTAAATAATAGATTTGAGCTTGTGGTGTAATATAATACACCTCTTCATTAAGATTCATTGAGATCATGATCTCTTTTTCAAGGCAGACCTGTGTACAAGAATAAACATATACAGTGTAAGCATGGACAGACACAGAAAACGCCCACACATGTGGTATATTTAATTTCACATTGAGACAAAGAATTACAAGGCGAACTGCACATGCCTCTCTTTAAAAATCCTCAAGTGAAATGAGAGATTTTCATTTCAAAGTCCGTTGTGTCAGTCGATGGTGACGGAACTCTAAAAAAGCAGCTTCGAGTGTTTTCACGTCTGTTCACAAAGAGCTGGAACAATAACAACTCCCCGTATTGTGTCGATCAATGCAGCCTGAAACAACATTTCACCAGGCACTTTTTTTGTTGAAATTCTGTTGAACTGTGCGGTGCTGTAGTCGTCAAGCTGAGATATAAATTGTCAGCACACTTTTTTCGTCACTTTGCAAAACATTGTTCCTTTGTGATGCTATGCTGCGGATAAACATACGATTCTCTCAGACAAAACCCAGTGGTTTTCATTCCAGTGTCTAAAGAATAACTCATTTATAAATGTAAGGCACATTCTCAGGCCCCCTTATTCTGTTAAAATCAAACTATGAATTTTAGGGATCCTTACACCTCTATTATGCACTAGTCATGGAGCAAAGCTTAGTTGTAAGTGTGTTTATCTTTTTCTCCCCCCACAATCCTATGCAGAATGGCGCAGCAGTACTACGAGTACGTCAACTACAGAGAGGATCACGTGCAGGAGCAGAAGAAGCTTCCTAAGGGAGCGTGCCACAGCTACATCATCGTCTTCCAGTCAGTCTTTCACATTATCTATCATGTGAGTCTTACGCCATGCTTTCTTCACTAATGCTTCAATTAGCATCATGTTGTGTGCTGTGTTAAACAGTGGAAAACAAGTGTGCACAGCTGCAGAAACGAAGCTCAAGTCCCTGCCTTCTCTCCCTTCCTTATCAGCTGAGTTTTGTCTTCGCGGAGTTCCCCATGCTGTTCGTCCTCAACGGCCACCTGCGTGAAAGTGATCACATTCTCTACAATGTCAAAGGCTGCGGTAAAGACATGTCACTTCACCTCCACTGATTACCGAAGTAAAAGCAGGATAAGAACGTGTCAGGATTGAGACATGGCAAAGCTGTAGCTTGACATTTAGGGAAATACTTACCATGCTTCTTGCCAAAAGTTACTTTGTCAATTATACGGCCAGCAACAAAGGGTACTGTTCTGTACACGACCTGCCTTACCCAAAACAGCAACGTACAAAGTTAGAGACTGGCTGATGAAGATAGTAGAGTGTTTAGCAGCTGAAGCCCTGCGTATTTCCTCAGGTCCCTCAGGAGTTGTTTGAAATGAAAACAGAGAAGAGCAACCAGTGAACTTATCGTAATCAGTTAGTCAAAGGCACGACCCGTAATGAAAGCTAAGGTTGCATCGTGTTTGCTTGATGTTTAAAAAAGGGAACTGTTTGCCAACACGCTCACCACAACTTCAAAAGCTGATAACACACCAATTCATGTTTTCAGCTTGTTGTACTGATCCCAAGTGGCTGAAAATCAATTTTAGCAGCTTTCAGTGCTTGATCGTCTGTATTTCAAAACCTCCCGTTTTCTTACCAAGTTTGTAAAGTGAACATTTTGTTTAATTTCTCAGAATCAAGCGTAAGAAAACACAAGATGGCCCCTTTAAGCTGCTGTGAAAATTACTGAAGTGCAGCACTTCTGCTAAAGCTGAAAAGTGTTTCCTGTCACGCTTAACCTGGAAAAGGATCTCACTTCTGGCAATGATGCTTCCTTTTTATTGTGACCAGTGATCAGAGGAAACAAAAATGTACATGCACATGCCTCTCAGATAAGATCCTCAACATACAAAACCATGGTCGCACAACTAGTTTTTTTCAAACTGCTGCTTTAATAGTTTTCCATTCCGCTTTTCTCAGGGTACATTTCAGCTATATGTTACTCTGCAGAGATGCAGCCTTGTGTGTTAAAAAAACAGGAATGACGTTTCTTAATGGCTGAACTTTCCTCTTCCTCTGCCAGGAGCAAACATCAGCGGAGTGATCCCCGGCTTCAACAGCACCGTGCTGCTCAACCTGCCTCGCTCCATGCTGCTCATCCAGGTGGAGAGCGTCCTCATGGGCTTCGCCTTCCTGGCCATGCTCATAGTAAGATTAAACCCACAGTTAACATGCTGTGTGACTTCTTTACTTGGTATACCCATAAAATCAAATGGAGTGATAGAACAACTTCAGGCTGCGGCCTGCAGTACACATGAACTATTGTTTGTTTTTCATCTTGATAGTGATTTAGGGACAATGATATGACTGGCTAGCTCGCTTGTGTTCTTGTTAAATATACTGTCAAATTTACTCTTCTTCAACTGTAAGCAATTTTTTTGGCTTTGAATCTTTAATGACATAATGTGAGCTTGTTGTTAATAGCTGAGCCAAAGTGCTCAGTCATATCATATCTTAGAAGTCATATCTAAGGTTCATCCTGTTTAGTGGAGTAGAGAACAACATCTCCATTGCATAAGAACTGTATGGGATTGTAATGATTTTTCCAGCTATTAGTCCAACCCTCAGTCATTGCCACGTTGGGATGGGACAATTGTTGATCGTGGTGAATATCTAGTTTCAAAGATAATCTTGAGAGCCTAGCTTAATAACATACGGTCCTACATTGATTTCAGTCATTTTTTTCAGTTATCTCTATCCTTGCAAACCAACCCCCTTTAATTTAAGCTCTGTTCTCCAACTCTGTTTTCTGAATGGTTTGTTTTTCACTAAAAGGGGTGTTCACTAAGAAGTTTGTGCAAATATGAGTGATGCAAAAATACATTTGTTTCTTAACAAACTGAAAATAGCGTAAGTGGGATAATGCCCTTCGAAGCATCAGTCATTGTCCGTCTCACATGCATTCATGTTATCCATTAGCTCCTGATAATGGACACCTTGCAAATTATATCCCACGCAATGTAATGTGTAACAGTGCTGTTGTAATGGAGCTGGTATTATGTGGGTATAGCTAATAAAGTGGCCAAATAGTGTATGAGAACTTGTTTGGAAACACAAACAATGTACACATCCAGCACACACAGCAACATGTTTCTGACCAATTGATGCATATTCTGTTAATCCACTTTCTGTGAAGAGTGTACACACAGTATACTATAGTATATGTTGCTAATTTGAATGTGTGCTCTGTCTTGTGGGGCACAAAGTGTTGAGTGGGCTTTGAGCTTTTTTGGATGGACACGGTTTCCAGCTGCTAAAAATGCTGCAGATGAGAGGCGTGAGAGTGAACCAAAACAGTGAGGACATAGACTAAAATAATGAGCTAAAACGCTCAAAGCTGAGGGGACCTGCAGTGTTTGGTGATAATTCTTTGTTGGTTCATGATTACTAGCAACCTGTCAAGTTACATACAGTTAACTGTTTTGTGTAGAATATTGATTAGAGCATCTTTAAGATGGAATTCATGAATATTTTTGAGACACATTTTCCTAATTTGTGTGAGACACCAGGTGCAGTCATGTTATCCACAGAGCGCTCCCACTCTAAAATTACCTGCCATAAATGTTCTAAACCAGTTGGTCTGTTCGGGGATGCTCAGGGCTCAAACCTATCCCATCATGCTGATGAGAACAGTTTATCACAGTGGTAGCTCACAGAAAAAGCACAGTAAACACACGCTCAGTTCTACAGAGTTGAACAATTTAGAGCAATTTAGAAGGCTGGCTTGAGAAAAGGGTTGTTGTTGCTAATACCACTCTCAGCAATTTAAGAGAGATTCAAGGGCTTTCAAGTATTTTATGTTTATGCACAGCACAAACAAACCTGAGCAATCATCTGAAATGATTACAAATAAACTGATTACTGCCTGCTGCTCCCCACAGTTCCTTTTGCTCTGCGGTGCTGCTTACCGCCCGACTGAAGAGATCGACCTTCGCAGTATTGGCTGGGGCAACATCTTCCAGCTGCCTTTCAAACACTTCAGAGACTACCGCCTGCGACTGCTCTGCCCATTCTTCATCTACAGCGGGTTCGAAACACTGTTTGCAGTGACTGGATTCTCCCTGGTACTGTGCTGTTATTGAGATTGTTGAAAACTAGACTAGCTTTTACTTGAATTTTGTCTATTTTCTTTATTTTGTTAGTGCTTTGGGTAGATTGAAATGCAGAATAATCAAACTGGACAAAAAAGGAGATAATAATGTTTTTTGTTTTCTTTCCTTCTTTTCCTCCGCAGTCGTACGGCGTCTGCGTTTTGGGCCTGAAAAAGCTGTGGCTCCTCATAGTGGTCTATGGCCTCTCCTGCTCTATCTTTTCCTCCCTATCTCTTTGCCTCCTGCGCCTCCCACGCTGGCTGTGTCTGGCAGCGGGTGCTGCTGTGCACATTGTGCTGCTGGTGGCTCTCCTTGCGTTGCCTCTTTATCCTGACCAACCAAAATATTTGGGCCCTCTGCTGGTGATCTCAGTACTGTGGGGACTCGGCACTGCCCTGATCAAGACGGGCGTCAACAGTAAGTGACATCTGTGGTATCCGACACCAACTTTGTTCGCACATGATGTGTGTCAGCATGATGTGTGTCTTCTGTGTTGACAGCTCTGCTTGGTATGCTGTACGCTGAGGACAAAGAACGTCTGGACTTTATCTACACCATCTTCCACTGGTGGCAGGCCATCGCTATCTTCATAGTCTACCTCTGGTCCAACCTGCCGATGAGGGTAAGACTGTTAGTATACAGGGGCGGAGTGTCAAACAGGACGATCAGGAGTTTTCCCGGTCAATGAATTTGAATTTGAAACCGGCCCACAGATTATTCTGAGCGGCCGGCCCTTGGGCTCATTGAAGTTATTGACATTGTTTAAATACTCCGCGAAAATCTCTAAGATCTACTATATTAGAATGGAATGGAAGTCCAACCAATGTTTGTACCACTTGCTCACTCTATATATCTCAGTCATGGTTACCCTGCACACTATCTTAAGCTCATCTTAACTATCTTAATTTAATTCTTCTTATTCAGGCGTTACAGAACTTTCATGGTCGCAAATAAAAAAATGACCTGCAATTTAATTTGTTTGTTTGCTCTTTAATTAACGTAGAATGGAGCAAAGCCTCCTGGGAATGGGAAATGCGTTTATCCAGAGCCTGTCACTCTGCTTTATCCAATGAACTGAAATCTATTTACAGAAATGTAGGCGGGTAAATGAGTGGCCCCTCCTCTAATGGCATGACCCTACAGGATAATGACATATGTCAGACAGAAAGCTAGAGAGCATGTTTGAAGAAAATTACAGGATTTTTGACAGTTGAAGGATTTGCGTGGTTGATTGTTGTGGAAAGCCAGAAGAGAAAGGAGAAGAAGCGTATGCTGGAGGGGGATGCATCAAAGTTCTCGAAAATTACGAATTTATTCTGAAATCAAACATCAACGAGTGCTGCAACAACGACAACAACAGATTTCATATTTCCGTTATGCGTAGACTTGGATGGAGGAATTCATCTGTTATAATGCCAGCCAGGGTGGTTGGCCGGTGTGGACAGAATTTTTCTGGTGGATTTCGGTGCCCCACTCCGCTCCTGTTTGTTTAGACAGTGTTAAATGTGTGTTAATGTCGTATATTGCACCTTTGAGGGAAGACTCACCATTTGGATTCACATTTTAAAGAATGTTTGCCCAGTTTTTCTTTCTTGACCCATGTCTGACCTTCTCCCTCAGGCCAAACTCTCCATCCTGTTGGCCACTTTGTTGCTGGCGTGCTACTGTTACTGGTTGATGGAGCGTCGGCTGGCCGATAAAAAAGCTTATAGACTCCCTCGCATCCCACGGCCACGGCACAAGGTAACCAATCACAGAATCTTAAACAGTCGCCTGAATTTCGATTCAATAAAAGCCGATGTGCCAGTGTGCCAATGTCTGACCTGTAAAGCGCAGAATTTAAATGTGTTGATGTACGTTAGTTTTCACGGTTGACAAAAACATTATATAGACAACGAAATAGAGAGAATCAATCTTAAAAGTAGGTAGTTAGTTTGATTCTTGTACATTGTAGAGAATGTATTTTTGTGCTTAGCAAAGGAAATAACTAATGAATAAGGAAACAATCCTGTGAACAAAATGATCAAAGGGCCAGAATGAGGTAGTCAAAATGCTGTATTACAGTCAAGGTCTGCCTTACCACATTCATACTGCAGTTTACTGAACACAAGTAAGAATTCAGTTTCCATCGAAGCCAACTATGATATAAAGTATTGTTTTCCATCGATGCCAAGAAACAGCCGTCTGCACATTTCCATTTGTTTTGACATTATAGCACTGTCAGAAATAAGATCTTTTTCCCAGTTCATATCCGTTTAGTTTTTTTATATCTAATATCAAGAAGAAAGCCGTAAAAACTTTAAAACTAGAAAAGCTGCTTTCCCTGGAATAGTTTGGCTACCACATTTTATGACCGTTTTGTTTGATATATAACCTCTACAGGTGTTCTCATGTGGGTAAAAAGCCTTTTTAAACTCAAAAAGTTCAACATTAAATCCCCCCTTTGCTCAAAGTTACCTTTTGTTGCATCATTTTTATTGTTATATTATCGTTACATCATTTGGATTTTTGACCTTCACTGTGCAGAATGATGTGCTGAGAGTGAGTCTGTGCTCGCCTCAAATCAAACGGGATTTTATAAGATCGCAACCTGTTTGAAAAGCCAGGCATGGTCAAATATTAAGCTTACATTAAACCTGACGCAAACAGACAAATAGACTTTTCAATGAGTAAAAAGGAGTAGATCTTATTTATAGAAACCCTCACATATATTTAAAGCAAAGTATGTTTTAGTCTAGTCTAGTGTAGGAGACCTTTAAAAAAATCCTTTTTTCTCTGATCTATGTGTGACAAAACCACATTATGTAATTATATGAATTAAAATGTCCTTAGACGTATGAATGAAGACAGGTCCAGTATATTTTATACACCTCAGGGTAATACTGCTCTACTGTGGCCACTCGAAATCATACATTTACAAAACAAATATGTTAAAGATCACTTTGATTATATAGTTTAATAAGCACAAATCAGAAGTGCTGTTGCTATGGTTACCTTTAGTTTAATATACCTTGTGGACCAACTTAGAAGGACATTTGCAGCTGTTGACCAGAAGCAAAACTGTGTTTTGCATTGTGTTGCTGTGTTGTACAGTTTTAGCACCTGGGATCCGAGCTGAACATGTTCCAAGCCTCCATTCAGGAGGTGATTGCTTTGTGGAGTTTTTTTATTTTGATTGTGTTATTGTGTATTGTATTGTGTTAACATTACTGTAAATATGCAAGAATTAGCCTTGCTATTGCTGTGCTCTGTCGCACCAATAATTGTGCAACAAAGGAAAAACAAACAACGCAACAACAACAAAACACAAGCACAGACATCAGTGGCCTCAGTGGTTGCCGTAGCCAAGACCCGGGTGCGAGAGGCTATGAAGGAGGTCAAAAAAAGTTCAGCTATCTTGTCCGATGGCTCAAGAAAGGGAATCAGGGCTGCTGACCCTAACTGGTGATATTACATGTGTATGACGGTTTAACACACAGCTTTGCACATGTTCAAATGTTTCAGCGCCTTAGATAACAACCATATTTTATTCATGAAAGAAGAGAGTTTTCCTGGAGCGATCAACTCTCTTCTTCTCCCATTCAGAAATAAAGACGTGTCTGTAGAGATCTGTTGTCTGGCGAGATTTGAACTCAGTCCTTTGTTCTACACTCTGCCAGCCCTCAATAGAAGGAGTCCTTCAGCTGTGCAGGAGTATAAAGTCTTATTATAGTCGCAGTGTTAAGATAAAACATTTAACTGGAGACTTAAAGGTGACTACAAGCACATTTTAACTTGAGAGGACTCACTTTCGCTTCTTGGTCATTAATATAACATATTGTTTGTGTTGGCAGGTCAAAGGCTACCGCTACCTGGAAGAGGATAACTCAGATGAGTCAGACTCGGAGAGAAGTGAAGAGGATGATGGTGATGACAGGGACAAGAATGAGGACGGAGAACATGTGGTGGAGGAGAGGAGAGCAGAGGACAGGGAGGAGGAAGGCCAAGACGCAGGGGTCCAGGGAGCTGACTCACCAGGAACCAGGAGGAGAGGGCCGGAGGGTCACCACCGCAGACTGGAGGACGCCAATGTGAAGGAGGAAGAGAGAGAGGAGCGTGAGGAGTGGTGAGAGAGGAGAAAAAGTAGGAGAAAAGAATGGAGATGGTGGACAGATCACAGATGTACAGAAGAGGAAGAGAGTTAAAGATGTACTGGATGCCGTCGCTCTCGGTTCACTTTTACAGACTACGAGGACCAAAAACATTTTTTTCTGGCATGTGCTTTAATAAAAAGCTCTGACCTGCTGGTCAACTATAATCACAACAGGGAATCAAGGGTACAGAAACAGAACTGGGTATGACCATCTTAAAAAGTAGAGCACCTCAGATAAACAAGTCAGAAAACAACATGATTGATTCATTTGCTGCACAGCTTGTGGCTCATGTTTAAAAAAAAACGTGCTGGTCATTATCGAGGTAGTTGCAGTTGCTTTTGTGCTTCTTCGAGTGGAAAATATATTCTCTAACACAGAAGCTGGTTATATTTTAAAAAAAGAGAACTTCTTTACAAAGAATCTTCTGAATGTCTCAGAAAAAGGAATGAGGAATTGATTTTCTCAGTTCACCCTCTGGGTGAAGTGTGTTTTGAGTCATTTTTAGAGAGTCTGGTCCTGCTGGATGTGAACAGCGTAAGCAGCCTCAGCTATATTTAATGATCTGTCTATGGTTACTTTCAACCCCTTCAAGAAAACAAGCTGACCCAAGGTATCACCAGAAGCTTGGACACGTGTCTGTTGACGGATGTGTATCCCGGGGGAAGTTAAACATGCTTTTTGCTGAAGTTTAATATGAAGTTTAGTTTGAATGTTTGTCTATGTTCTAGTAAAGTTCGATACAGGTACGGCTGGTCGGTCATGTATGGCCCATAAGGTATGAAATAGGGATGTGCAGTCATTAATATGTGGATTCCATTGTTTAATAAAGTAACGTAAAAAAATGTCAGTGAGCAAGATTATACACGCGCGCTAGCAGTCGCTCTTAAGAGGACTGATTTGACAGTATACTGCTGATGTTAGCATGTTAGCTCGCAGTAACAATGTTAACTTGCTGATGTTAAGTAGGTTTAATGTTTGCCATGTTTAGTGTGCCATCTCAGTTCAGTTCGTAAGCATTCTGATCTGTGCTAATTAGCATTCAACTCAAAGCATGGCTGAGGCTGATTGGAATGTCAATGTTCATTGCAATCCCTTTCATAATTGTTAATTTTACTCAAAATCATGATTGTCAACCTGCCGGTGGCACAAAAAAAAAAGTCAGGGATTCATTAGCATTCTTCATCTGTGTTTACCATGAATATCTGTCCAAAATGTCATGGCAATCTATCCAACTGATGTTGAAATATTTCAGGACCAAAGTGCTGGACAGACCGACATTGAGTCATATCATTAGCGTGGTTAAAAACAAACAGGAGTTACAATTTAACTGAGAGACAGTACAGATAACATAACAAATAAACAAGGTCAGTTTATGCTTAACTACATACATATCAGGATACCCACAAACCCTAAAACAAAAATTATACACTCGCACAAAATGTTCTTTTATCATAATCCCAAAACAGCTTTTATTTGTGCTGAATGGCCATGGGCCCAATGGCCCTTTTTTTTTTTTTTTACAAAAGACATTTTGACATGGCACAACAGAAAAAGCACATGTGTAAAAATAACACAATGAACTGTGGCTGAGTTCCATTTAGCAGACAGTACAGTATGTCAATCCATCCTGCCTGTTGTTGTGGCTTAGTTGAGTAGGTGGTCCTTCAAAGTGGTCCAGGGCGCATGTGTGTACACATGCTGCTGAAAAGTTGTCGTCACATGAGGCCCCGACCACCTCTGGACATGCTCTGAGTGATCACATCTTATCACACCTGTACCTAGAGCTGTCAACTTACAATTGATCACTCAAGGGTGATCAAAATCAAAATGTCTGAGGTGAAACAGGTCTCATAATTATGACAAAAGGGGAGATTGGAGACCTCATATTGGATAATTTGGTGATTATGAGTGAATAAAGTAAATGTGACTATAAACAGAAGCTACTGTATATGTTATTATTGTTGCATCTGTAAAAAGTTGTCACGTAATTCCCTGTCATGTATTTTGCTTTTACAGCTTCTAAAATGATGTTTTGTTTTGTTTGTTTTTTTATTCCACCTTTTGTCATCTTTATTGATATCTCATCCAGGCAGCTTTGGGAGAAAATGAATCGCAATGTCAGCTCTCATGCTTTCAGACTGGTAGTCAAAAGTTCATATCGTTTCGTTGGTACTACACTCGCAAGTGTTATCTAAACCTGCTGTGGGAAGACAAAATAAATCCACATTCCCGTGTGAGTATTTATCATTTCATTTATGGCAAAAAAATAATTCCTGACTTTTTGATGAACTGACGCCAAAGCTACTTGATGTTTCACGGATCCCTGTCAAGTTGCTGATGATGTGAAATTGTGTTACTGAGAGTGTGAAACTCTGTTGCTGTGTCAACAGCAATACACTTTGTACCTTGCTCCTAATTGCGCATGTACTTTTAAATTAAGAGTGTGTTGAGGATGACTTACTGTGTTTGTCTTGTCAAGTTTCACCATGGAAACGTCAAAGCACGGCAAATGCAAAGAATAGCAAGACTAAATTAATGTTCATTCACATGCCCACACATTTATACAACATGTCACCTACGTCACTTCTTGTGTCTTTTACTTATGTAAGAGAAGAATTACTGTAATGGACTAAAGGGAAAAAAAGAAGTAAAAGTTCTGTTATCACCAAAAAATGATGTGATGAAGCACCCGCTCCCTCACTATATGCTAAACCCTTTTTGTTCAGAAAGGTGGACACAGTTCTCTCTTGTCTTTATTTAAATCACATTTCAGATATCAATGATAAATACATCGAATTTTCTTTCATCATTAGAATGTAAGAAAGCGGAAGTTCATTTCTCAAAATATATCACTCTAGATATATTTTGAGCAATAAACTTCCATGCTGTAATCAAAGCAATTACCTGTCAAGAGTTTGAGTCCTTTGTGGTGGCCATCTTGTGCTGCAGCCGAAAGAGGAAGCGTACCTCAACAGTAGTCTTTTTATATGCGGTGCATGAGTAGGCGTGGCCAGGCCAGTTTGAGCTGGAAAGGCGGACTCTCGTGCTATATGTGATATTAATGGTAGCGAATGGACTGTTTTTTTGAGGAAAAGATCCACCAGAACTCTCTGGAGCTGTGCAAAGAATGTTTTTCTTTGTTTCACGTTTCTTTTCTTTTTTTTTGGAGACTACAAATAAAAAGTCTGCCTATTTCTTTCTGCGCAACTCCCTGCCAGCGTGATGTTTTATCTTCCACCGTGCTATCCTGCACCTCACCTCGCCACAAATGAAAACACAGCCATGACCTTCTCACCGCCGTGCTTATGGAAAGTCAGGTGAGGGTTTGTAGTCCACAAGACACAGCCTCACAGCAAAACAGTGTTGCATCAGTCTCCTAAAACCTGAATAGGGATAGGGACTCGTTTTTGAATGGAACAAAACATAAAAGAAAATGCGAAACAGCTCCACACAGCTCGTTCAGCATCAACTGAGTACCCACCAATCCCAAACTGATTTGAAAAAAGACACTTCTTTCTCTGTCGACTGGTGGTCGAGCTTGTTCACCCACTTCAGACACACACTGTTATGATTGGGCTTTAAAAATGATGGAAGTTATTGGGGACTGAACCTGCCAACATCAGAGATAAAGACGTGGGTACATTGCTCAACCTTTGTATTAATTCTATTTACTTACATTCCCATTTAATTTTCACATTTTTTGATTAATTGTTTTATTTATTTATCCACATATCAATTTCCATATATAAAGCAAAATAAATTAAAAGCTACAAAATAGATAGAAATACAGGAACGAAATAAGTATGTAAGTATAAGATTAATAAAATAATTGAATAACATGATAGCTAAAATAGTGGAATTAATGCAAAAGGTTAATAAATACAGAGGTTAGTTAAAACAAATATCTATTGATGTCACATTTCTAAATTGATTTATTTTCAATATTTTGTTTTTGGTGCATTTCATGACGTTTATTTAATGAGCTATTTATATATTTAAAACAAATTATAATTATTATGTAGTTGCAGATACCTAAGGTTATAGTTGCTCTGACCAATCATAATGTTACTGGGTAATTACACTTCATGTAAGTCTGCGTGTTCTTTACACATTTACACACGTCCTTGTGCTAGTTTAACTTTCTGCAGTGACTTTTAAAGGGGTTCATATGGACCCTGGCTAAAAAGGTAAAATTTCACTAAATAGGAAATACTCAGAAGATGATAGTATGTCGAAATTGAACTTTTGTACTGCAGTAGATGTACTTTGCACACACGACGAGTGCTGTTTGTGCTGACGGACACGTTCACGTAGATGGGAAAAAAAAAAATGCCAAGTGTTCCCTGCATTTGTGCAATCACACATGAATTACAGAAATCACTTCTCAGGGTCTCAATCTGAATTTATTTCACTTGTACTAAGACAAAATGAGCATCAACAGAAATATGAGCTGGGATAAAGAGGTAGCTGCTACGTCACTGTTGGATTGTGTTGTAGTCGCGGTCCTGACAGATCAAGCCTGGAAATTCAGGCTTTTGTCTCATAGTCAGGCCCCTGAAGCACAGCGTCCAGGTGTTAGCCTGAGCCATCACTGTTGCCGGTCCTGGTCTGCTTCTCCTCAGTGCCTGATGCGTCTGATGGACTGGATCTTTGGAGTCTGGCAGTGGGAGCCCCAGTTCCTCCAGTGCTGATAGTCTCCACTGTGTCTTTCACACTCCATGATGTACTGCTGGCCTCTGTAGCCCGGGTACTCATAGCACACGAAGCTGAAAGAAACAAGGAGGACGGAAAGGGAAATAAGGTAAGAATAAAGATTGCAAAGTTAAAGTTACGTTTTTATGACTTGCTTTACATTTAGAAACTCTACAGGTGGTATTGATTTAGCCACTATTAGGGAAATTATTCAAATAAGAGCCTGACAGATCCTGGATGCCAGTACCAATATTTAAAAAGTAAATATCGAATATAAAAAACGATTTGATTAAGTTTGACATAATTGGAGTGGCAGTGAAACTTGTCCATGCTCTCTGGTGCACAGTTCACCTATGACTACAGCGTTTCCACATTACTGCAAACCTGCGTGTTGTGTTGTGTTGCAATACAAACTTCAAAGCTAAGAAAATTAAGAAAAGGCAAGACGCAACGAAATTTGAAGAAATGGAGATGACCGTGACACGTCCACAGGTGATTCTTTACAATAAGACATGTTTGCAAATCAGCTTATCTAACTAAATGTTAAGTTATTATGCATAAACCGAATGATCATTTAGGTCAGAATTTGCCTTAGAAATCATGGTGAAGTTAACAGTGATTGTTCTGCCATCAAAGCTCATGATTATAATGCTAACATGCTAAGGTTTGGCAAGTAACTCTCAGAATACCTGTTACGCACGCTAACACGAGCTAGTTAGCAATCAAAACAAAGTACAGCTAACTGGAATGTTATTAATCTCGCAGCTATTCGGCCGTAAACTAGAGTATTGGGTGACTGTAAATCTGACCTGGTGATGGAGAATAATGAAAAGTCAGTGAGTCACGAAAGTGATTAGAAATCATGCCGAGGGGGGGACGGAATGTCGGCTTCAAATCTCACAGCAATCCGTCAAGTGGCTGTTGAGATATTTCAGTCCGGACCAGAGGAGCAGACCTAATGACGGTAACATCCCCGGAGCCACGCTGCTAGGGATGCTGGGAATAGCGGCATCATTAATCTAAGTGTGATCCAACTTCCGAGATGTGGTGCAACCACTGTGACACTGTTGGACAGTCTGGGGACTCTTCTGAGCTGCTCAACAGGGAAACAACAGAGTAACGCTGAGAAGAGTCGCCTGTGTTCGCCTGTGAGTCAGTGTTTTTGTTGCTTTGGGGCACGGTATGTCTCCTGGAATGTCTGAACTTCTTTACATCTATCAGTTTGGACCTGAATATGCTTTTTGTCCTGCTCCAATCTCTCTCTTTTCAGATTTAAAGCTCTCTGAAACCTCTCCACGATTAGGAGCTTCACTGAGCCTGGACTGGAATGTGTTGGGTTCGAAGCACTGACTTACGCGCCACACTGCACGTGCATGGAGCCCACCTCGGGCCTGAACCAGCCCATGGCCTGCAGGGAGGGGTAGTCGTCGCACAGCTCGGTGTTGCGGCCCATGAAGTTCTCCCTCTCGAAGATCATCATGCGGCTGCTTTGGTGAGACTGCAGAAACAGAAAGTGAGCGCGAGGCCCGTCAGACGGACGTAACAGCGACCAGCAGACATTCGGCGCTGACTTGTGTCATTTTCTATTTCTGAGCTGCTTCAGTCACTGGCTGTGGCTCACTCTTCTGATCACTCCCTCCCTTCTGTCACTCACTATCGTCTCATTTCCATACGCCCTCTCACGCTCCTTTACTCCCACCTCTCTCCACTCAGTTTCCGCGCTTCTCGTTTTAGCCGTCCCCTCCCCTGCAAGTACTCACGGCGCAGTAGATGGGGCGCAGGGACATGAAGCGCTCGATGTGGTTGGACAGAGAGCCGGTGTAGGCCTCCCAGTTGGGGTACTCGCCCCTCTCCAGGATGAACTGCTGGCCCTGGAAGTCGTGGTGCTCGTAACCCACCCAACTGGACACACGAGCGAGAAAGAATTGGAAAGGTCAGATGGGGAATAGGAAAGTGTTAAATGTTGGGAATCAGTCTGAACGTCAAACAGACAGGTGACAGGTGACACTGGACGGGGTGAGAGGAGTGAAAGGTAAAGCAGCAGAGAGGGAGCAGTCTGCAGTGACGTCCCAGGAAGCAGTGCACCTCAAAGGCAGGTTCATTAAAGGATAAGTTCATCCAAAAATCAAAAATTCAGGCATTATATACCTACCCAATGGAAATGCCGTCGAAGCTTTGCGGCCCACAAAACATTTTTGGAGCTTCGCAAGAAAATAGAGTTGCAGCATTCTCCCAAACGACTTGCTTTAAAACGATAAAAGAAAACTTCCACCGGCATGGAGGTGAGTGGATGTTTTTATTTGTGGGTGGACTTCGGGTGGAAGTTGGGAGCACCCTGTTTTTAATTGGTTTTCACATTTAACATGGCCAGACAGTTTCATCTCTAAAGGTGACCATTTTTTTTTAAATGTTCTCACAAAATGATGACGGAAGATTGAAAATACCCAATGAATGCGCATTTTTTACGAGCTACAAGAAACACGACCTCGACCAAAAAACCCCACATAGCTTTACATGATATATAGAACACTATTCCCCCCTTTTGCCTCTGAAACCTGGGGGAGTTTAAAGATGTTCTCAACAACTGGGGCCGCATAATCTGTCAGCTGAACAACATGTCAGAGGAAAAAAAAACAAAAAAAACAAGTCGCTTATTTTTTGGGCCAGACAGTGATTGGCATGTTCTGGTCAGGATGCACAGAAGAGGAGGAGGAGTGAGCGCTCGGTGAAGGAGCGTAGAGAGGAAAAAACTTCCACACTGTCATTTTAGGTTCTGTATTTAGCCTGTCACCCTCGTAGATTACCATCCATCCACTCAGTGTCTACAGAGTAGCTGGACTTGGTATTGATGTTCCCCCTTTAGTCTACAAATAGTACAGTTGCACTCTCATCGACAATCATTCCTCACCACTTTTTCTAACCCCGTGAGGAGTCACCAACAGATGGCTGCTTGATGTATACAGAACACTCTGCGGCCGGGAGAAGACGTTAGAAGTGATGGATGACAAGCAGCTGATAACTAACGAAGAGGCTTACGTAACACCCACACAGAGAAGAAAAAGTTGATGAAATGATCTGTTGATTCACCTCGGATTTGGCGAGGCGCTGTGACATTTTTCCCGCTGTAGACATCGAATAGAAAATCCAGGAAGACTTGTTGAACCATCAAACATGCAGCAAGACTTCCTGTAATTTTTATTTTTGTTTTCCACTGAAGATCGTCTGTCGCATGCAGCACCTCTTTTCTTCAATTTCAAACTTTACACATTAAATGCTTCTATGAAAGTACAGTACATTTTAGTGTCAGTCTTCTAAAACTGAAGAAATACTTGAACCCAGAGAAATACGTGATTTACGGTGCGTTTCACTTGGTCGCTAGAAACATCCAGGAGGAAGTCGTGAGCGAGCACGACTAAAAAATGTAACGTAAATAAAACGTCGATACGTTACCTCGCTTGTGACCTGTTTTGCACGTCAGATGGCTTCTCGTTGGCGATGCTGGTCATTTAACAGTGAAGACAGCAAATCCCATGATGCCTCAGCGCTTATGTCTTTTGTTTTGTTTTGATCGAGGGACCCCTAGTGGTACGAGATGACATGCCGCGCAATGATCTGTAATGAACTCCTAAAACTAAAACCGACTGATTTACGAGTTTATTTCGATAAATAGGATTTCAATCCATATGTTGATTATTGAGGGTCGTCGAGGGTGGTGGGGTGGACAAATGCTTAGTAACACCATGCAGTCCAGTCCAACAGATGGAGTTAGATTGCACAAGTGGTCGGCGAGGGTTTTTCCCATTATGTTGTGTGATCAGACACAACGACTGAAGAGCTGGCTGATTACTCATGACAAATAATCCGCCGAAGTTTGATAATTTTTGGCTATTTTACATGAAATTTCAGTATTTGGATGCGCGGGGCTCCTTTGACGAAAGGTGGTGTCACGGACTTCCATGTACCAGTTAGAATTGGGCAACGACTGAATAAAACGTCATGATCACCATATTTTTTCAGGGGTTTTGCAAACATACTGAACCGAGACAAACGCAACATCACAGAGGCTTTCAGTTTAGCGGCGTGATAACAGGGCCATGGAAGAAGATAACAGTATTAGCAGTGTGATATCGTTCTCAGAGCAGTTTCTAAAAATATGGCTTGAGCTGAAAAAAGAAGAGTCGCACCGTTTAACTAAAAGAACCTCAAAGTATCCGCTGGTGGCCACAGGAGAGGATTGTATTTCAGCGCTGACTCGCCTCCACAAAATGAAACCCTAAATAGCGTTGAGCTTGGTGAAAAGACCCCGCTGGCTCCCCAGGTGATCCTGATAGAAACGCTCTCTCAGCACTTCATCTGGTTGAGCCCTCAAAGAAGACTGCTCACGCTGGGTGTGTGCACCCTGCATGTGGGACCTCACAGGTGTCACGCTTTCGTGGGAGCCTGGACACAGCTTCCCTCTCTCGTCAGCTCTCTACCTCCGTCTCACAGACACACACTTACATCAACACACACGCACACGCACACAGAGTCAGTCAACTGTCCACAGAGACTTGCAGGCGTACAGGCTGTGTGACTCACGCTCCACTCTCCACTCGGATGGAGCGGATGTTGTCCATGCCGCAGTCATAGATGTTGCAGCACTCGGAGGTGAACTCCATACACTTGCCCTGGAAGTGCTCCTGCTCAAACAGAGTCACCTGCACACAGAGAGGGGGGGGGGGAGGCAAGATGGGGGGAGGCATGAGGATGTGTAATGTATCTATGTGTGTATGTATGTGTATTTGTTTGTGTGTGTCTTAGTGTGTGTGTGTGTGTGTGTATTCACCTTAAAGAAAGGGGCTGTGTCCATGCTAGGGAAGAACATGGGTGAGGTCATGCGGGTTCTAGTGAATCGATACATTTCTACAGAGGAATAGAGAAAAGAAAAAAGAAAAAAAAGAAAAACAAAGCACACAGGTCAGAGAGGATGTTCAGAGTTAGCACATGTTGATTTACTTGATAACAAGAGGATTTTTTTTGGTTTCCATATGTTGTAACTAACACTTTCCTCCCATATGAAGTCAGAGTTTTACTGTTTAACTTCCCATACAGCCAACATGGTCTTCATAAAAAAACAAAAAGCTTGAAAACTAAAGTGTCAAGCAAGCGTTTAATCCGTGTGGTGGTCAGTGCTCAGTGTCAGTCACTCTGCCGGCCCTGCTCACCTGGATGCTCTCTGCTCTCCTCGCTCCTCACACACCGGATCCTCTTTACATACACACTGTGTGAACCTGGCGCGTCGGTTTTATACCGGCGTCCACGCGGGACACTCGTGCGCGCGCGTGCGCCCGCGTTGCCCCTCCATACTGATGATGTGAGCCGGGCCGGGCCTGTCAAGTCCAGAGCGGGCCCCGAATTCAGGGCGGTACTTCCGGTTCAGAGCCTTCAAAATAAAGCTATTTCGGTCACCTGTAGGCCTGCATTGTGTTACAGTCATTATAACAGGTGATACAGATGAATACACTGAACACGGAGGATAAAATAATCAAAATATGAAATGTTTTAGTTATCACATTTTAATTGATCACCTTAAATTCACTGGTCCACGAGGCATTGTTCATGCTTACTAGGCTTTATGTTTCTTTCATCTCATTCATGAGTGTTCGGGCATAAATTGGTTGTTCTACAATTACTCACACCCAATGATTATCTTTATTTTTATATCAATTAAATGTTGCATTACGCATACTGTAAACACATGTTTTCCCACTGATTTATGACATCACAGGTAGGCCAGAAATGTTTCATAAACTAAATGCTCCACATATTAATCAATAACACAAGGGACAGATTGTTATCCGCATACTTGGCAATACACACAGTGAGCGGGCTCAGGGTTGGGTTAGCGTTTCTATGGAAGCGCAGTGCATGATGCCAGGCAGGTAATCAGTGATGACAAAGAATGAGATAACTACTTCAGAGCTGTTGTGGCTTTTATTTTGAAGGCGGAGGGAGGACGAGTTCCGGTATTGCTCTGGCTAACCGTGGTCGGCTTGACTCAGGTGAGCGTGAACCTCACGTGCGCTCCTCTGTGCTCCTTTTAGTGCGTAAAAAGCGGTTTGTGCGCGCGCGCACGTGGGGGCCGGCCTCTCATCGCTCTCTCTCTCTCTCTCTCTGTGTCTGTGTTTCTCTCCCCCCCCCCTCTCTCTCTCTCTCTTTGTAACCCTGTGCGGCCTGTCGACTCAGCAGATCATATACAGCAGGCAGAGGTGAGGCTGGGGAATGCGGGGCTGTTGTTGGTCTATTCGTATAGGTCAGCAGTGCCATCGTATAGAGCAACAATGGCCGGGGCTATAGGCAGTGAATGAGGAGGATTTGGAGAGCCATCCGGGGAGAATGTTTCAATAGTCAGTCCCAAAAGTTGAGGAAATTGGGACAGAGGATTTCAATCGATGATGATAACTGGTAATGAATAATAACACTATGGCAATAATGATCTTTGAAAATCGAAAAGGCTCGAAAAGTGGATTAAGCTCATTTTTCTATGCGAGAACAAATACACAGCCCACTGAAAATGAAAGTGTGAAAACGTGTTCAGTCTATGACGCTGCACCCGTGTCGCATCCAAGGAATTTTGTTGGCTCTGATGTCTTAATTGAAACCCCTGGGTCCATCACCTCAATCCACAAGAGGCCACAGTTGCCACGGCAACAAACCCCCTCCCCCCCACGCCCACCACCACATCTGGGCCTTGGCCCTTGACATTCCATCTAGAGAGTACAGTAGGGGGCCGGCACCAAGCTCCCTTTGATATGTTCCCCCGCCATAAAGGCTGACACACACAGACACACATATGTACAGAAACATACAAAGCCGCAGGCCGCGTCAAAGGACACCCAAGTCACGATGCTGCCATTATTTTCCCACTCACTAGCAACATCATTTTATAATGAGGCAGTCATGCGTGTTCTCCTGAACATGTGTATTACAGGTAGTGTGTGAGGTTTCCCTCTCTGCTGTACAACTGAAGAGAATATGAATTTTGCAGTCACTGTCATAATAATCACTCCCCAGGGAGCTTCCTTTTTACTTGTGGTAAAGATTGTCAGGATGCTCCACTTCGGTGTTTAACAAGTAGGGAATGAGACTCAGTAATCAAATATCTTACAAATTAGACCTCTGGCTTTTGATGAAATGAGTTTACATTCTTAGTCTGTTGAAATGGTTGATATATCGATGGATAAAAAAATGTTCAATAGTTATCAACAGTTGGTTTAACACAGGGCTGCACAGCGTTAAGGCCAAAGTTTGCTCACTATTATTAGGTTTGATATGGCCTGCTGGATGTAGTTTTAGTGAAGAAAAGAGGAAATTAATTAAATGTGCAAAACGAACCAGTGCTAACTGTTTTCTTTTTATACATCCTTGGCTGTGGCTACTGCTAGCTTTTTAGCTCAGTTAGCTGTGTAGCTAGCAGGACTAGCAGGGGAGTATTGGTGTTTACACCACTAACATATAGAAGCTTTGGACAGCTTAGGGAAAGTTTCAAGTGCAGGGCGAGGTGCTGAGCATGTTGACTTCAGTAGATTTCTCTTCGACAGAAAATGTAGATTTCTTTGACATAACTTCTAAACTGTTAGGCCTATTTCTTCACACTGTTTAAAATGTTTTGAAATAAAGTTCTTGGATATTGCACCTTTAATGATTAATACATTAACAAAAAACTATGCTTGTTAAAATTATGAGGGAAAAATACTTACATTTGTAAGATTTAGTAGTGGGCAGACGGACACTTTGCACAGTGAGTCAGTGCGGTAACATTTGCATCCTAGGTCCCTGCTCTCAGCCTTCGGACAGAAAAAGTTCTGGCACCCCCGAATTATGAGATAAAAATCAAATAGGCCTGCATAAAACATAGAATACTGAATGTCAATGCGGGCACAATGAGCTGCGATCTCTATATGCACTGAGTGAAGGGGGGGAGGAAATTAAAGATGGATCTCACACATTGAATTTACATCAGCCATGCCCCAGATTTGGATCAATGCACAGATCAGCTGCAGCATCTCAATATGTCAGCTGAGTATCTCTGGTCTGATTTCACACGAGGGACCGATACACGGTTTGTATTGCAGACTTCCCTAAACAGGCCAGTCACCTCGAAAAAACATCAGAGCTACAGTGTCAAGTGAGGAAGTTAAGGAGATCATCCTTTCAGCTGTGCTAGACGTGAATGTGAAAAATCTACAGCTCTATGCCGCTCTATGTGCATTATTGATGTGGTACGAGAGAGAGACAGAGAGAGCCCCTGGATGATAACCTTCACATAGACTGCATTGCAGATGTTTTGTGATTTGATAACTTCTCGTCCTTGGGTGACCAGTGTTCAGAAAGTTTCTTCCGTTTTTTAATGTACACAGTCAGAGGACCTAAAGTTAGCCATAGTTACATACCACAGATACTCGTCCTGGTTAATTAAAATGAAATCAAGTTACCTGCTAACATGTTCGCAGATGAAATGAAAGGCTCCTTTACACTTTCTTCACATTAGCATTGTGATTTCTATGGTCTGTGATGAGCATCATCACTCCAGTTTGCTAGTCTGCTCTGAGAAGTGTATTGTCAGCTTGAATGTCCCTCTGGGTGGTGGACCTCGACTGAATCCAGTCTCGAATCCAATCCAAAGTGGTGGATCTGACTGTTCTCCACTACTGACGAGGGGACAGGTGATGACACTGCAACAGGGGTGCGCCCCAGGGTGCCCAGTCAATTTCCCTTTGCTGTGCGACACTTCCTCTTCAGACTTCCGGTTAATTTTCTCCTGATCCTGACCGGAGAATGAGTATTTGTAGAAATTCCATTAGCGGGATCATTGAGGCTGACCACTGAATCCAAGACATTAATCATCTCCCCCTCAGGATCTCATCTGATGAACAGGTGCAACACTTATTTCCTTCCTGTCTTCCTCGAGCGCTTGATGTCACACATCACGTGACCTCCTCTATCACATTCGCGCATTTCGGCCGGCCCGGCTTGTTCTCTTGTGCGTACTTCGGAATAAGCGTCTCATGGACTTTCCTCTTGCTTCTGACGCCCACCACAATATTTCTTTCAACCACGTAAGAAAAAAAAGGGCAGAGGCCTTTAATTTAATAGCTGTGCTCCCACTGTGATGAGGAGAAAGATTGTCCATGCACACTCTGAACCGCTTTGCTCACCCAGAGGTGGAGCAGGCAGCTTATTGCTTCTCACAGCTTATTGCTTTCCTTGTTGTTATTTGTCCCAGTGCTTCTTGGCTATGACAGCGGAGGGAATGGGAGCTTTTAAAAAAAAAAATCTGCGACAGGCTGTTAAACGTGATCCCGGTCAGCCTGGCTGTCGTTATCATGAAACTGTTATTGGACTCGGAATTAGCAGGAGACTTAAAGGCTGACTTTAAACCAACTGCACTCTCTTTTCAGGTCGTGGATTTAATGTCAGGTTGGCGGTGAAGCCGTTCAGTCGGAGCCCACGTTGATTTTTTTCAGTCTGTCATTTTTGCCTCCTCATAATTTATTATCTTCTTTCAACCCATATTTCTCTGGCTCTCTTTCTGCCCCACCGTCTCTCTCTCTCTCTCTCTCTCTCTCTCTCTCTCCCTCTCCCTCTCCCTCTCTCTCTCTTTGATGATGGGGGTATTTCTATTCTGTGGGGGCTGTGAGCTCAGCGAGTTTGTTTCTGTGTCTATAATCCCCTCTCTCTGAGCGCCAGCATATAAAAGCGCAGGGGGGCCTCCCGCACTCTCACACAGACTGCCAGTCTCAGCCCCGTGTCTACTCCTTTGCGCACACACTGCCACAGGTAAGACAGTGGACAAACATCTTAGGGAAAGGAGAGAAAAAACGAGAGAAGAAGCGAGGGAGGTAGAGAGGAAACGGATGCAGTACTTTGTGATAAGGAAGTGTTGCGATGGCTCGAGCTCATGATTTTGCTGTCGAAAGATTGTCGGTGGAATTTCACTGTGGCAGGTTTAAGTCCTTCACATTCAGAATAAACATGAGAGGTCACTTTGAGTGTACGTTATGCTCAATATAACGCTGACATCTAGCTGCGTTGGTCCCATTTCACGAGCGCTCAGTTTGTAAGTTCAGCCTCGAACGTGGAAGAAAACGTTCAACTCAAAGAATTTAAACGGCGGTTTACCTTGGCGTGTCGATTCTTTTAATTTCGTTTTGGTTGTATTGTTTTGAGGATTTCCGATGGAAACGGCTGCTGTTTTATTATATAAATATCAGTGTAGAGCAGGACATTTGACGAGATACTAATTTGTGTGAACTGATTTCATCTTCTTTAGGGGACTGTTTGGAAATTATTAGGGGGGGGGATTGTTGGGAGAGTCTAAATGTTTCAGTCCACTGGTAGACTGGGAGAGGGTCTCTAGTCACTGAGAGTTATCTCACTAGAGAGCATTTCTCCTCTCCTGTAGCAGCTTCCTTAATGTAATTCTGTATTTTAACAGGAAGCAGAATGTGTTAAAAAAACACCAGTCAACGTGTCATATAAAGTGAACGCGGCAGCTCTTGTGTCACAGAACAGAAGTGCTGGAATATTTGAAAAAACAGGACGCATCAATTTGACTCGTAATTTCTTAACTCGAAATGGCTCGTATTTGCGTTTGTATTATGCAATTCGGTGGCTATTGGTGAGTTGGAGTACTGCGTCTTCAACTGTTTTGCGCTGTTTCAGCTGTCCTTGTGTGGAATTTGACCTTTTCCAGATCGGATAAGTCGTGAAATTAAGTTGATAATTCATCGGGGAGCGCTGTGGATGGAAGTCCCTGAGGAGTCCCCACAGCCCCGAGGAGAGAAGCTGCTCTGTAGTCTGATGGGATGGCACTAAAAATAATCGTCTACTTTGCTTCCGGGCCTTCAAAGGGGCTGCCGGAGTCAACAAAAAAAAACTTGCTTCATGTTTAATGCCTCTACCAGTCATTTTCATACAGTTTGTAAATGTGAAGACTGCCGTCAAGAAGTGATGTGAAGCGTCTTCTCTTCTCGTCTCTTCACAGTCATCATGTCCGGAGAGAAATCCAAGTCTGCTTCTCAGACTGATGGGAAGGCTGCTCAGAACAAGACGTCTGAGACGGGCATGATGTCTTACAAGGTGCAGTACACACACACACACACACACACACACACTACACCCCACATGTCCACCAGATGGTCAAACATCTGCAAACATAGAATTTGTCACACTGTGTGAAGCAGCTGGCCTCACTCACACTTTACCTTCATGGCGGATGTCTATAATCTCGACCTGATGGCTTGTAGCTCAGTGACAACTACAACTGGCAGAGAAATACCATGTGAGGCTTCTGTGCGTGAAGTCGGCTGGGCGGGGGGGGGGGAGCTGCTAGAACCACACAGTCATTTCATTTAACTCCATGTTTGGTTACTTTGTCTCCTCTGGCTCAGGCCGTTCCAACCTGTTTCTACCGTCCTTGGGTGTCCTCGACTTCCTGTCCTCACTCCACGCTTCTCTTTCTCTATCCAGATGTTTGTGTTTGACCATGAGAACTTCCAGGGCCGCTGTATTGAGATCAACGCCGAGTGCATGAATGTGTGCGACATGGGAATGGATAAGGTGCGCTCCCTGCGCGTCGAGTGCGGACCGTAAGTAGCCTGTGCATGTACAGACGCAAGCACACGCCCGCCCACACACACACACACACACACACACACACACACACAAGTGCGGATAATGTACCCGGCACCCACACTCCTGTGAGCGCGGAGCAGGTGATATCCGATTGTGCCTCCCCATTATGTGACATTTCACACTTCACATTTGAGGCGTTTGGATGATGCTTTTATCCCGAGTGATTCGCAGAGAGTGCAGCAGTAGAGTGAACTTCACTGATAACATCATGCGATGATCACGTAACAGTGTGGGGCAATAAAAGTCAAAGGAAATAAAACGGAAATGAGGAGATTTCTTTTTTTTTTTCAAGGTAGGGGGGAAATAATTGCAAGAAAGAGGAGAGAAAACAGGAGAACAGTGTAAAACGGTGACAAAGTCTTTTTTTCAAACCAAGTCCAGCACGCAGAACAGGAAGGCGACTTTCATAAAGTTTGGGCACTCAAAAGAGACAGAGAAAAACGAGTGGTCAAGTTCATGAGGTATGTGTTCAGGGTTGATCTTCATGTGTAAAATCAGTGGGCTGCTCCTTTAAAAGACGATACAATGCCCGTCCATTGCAAGTAGAGCTCATCACCTTCCTCCCCTCCTCAGCTTCGTGGGCTATGAGCAGATGAACCTCTGTGGAGAGATGTTCATCCTGGAGAAGGGCGAGTACCCCCGCTGGGACTCCTGGAGCAACTGCCAGAAGAACGACTACCTGCTGTCCTTCAGGCCTGTCCGCATGGTAAACCCCACGTCAACAGAGCACTTTCACCGGCAGCTTGTTGTTACATGCACGTGGTGGCTCCTACTTTTCCTTCATCTTCTGTCTCTCCTCATTTCGAATGCTTTCCCCTCTTTTTCTTTCCAGGACCCCGAGAAGCACAAGATCTGCCTGTATGAGGTCGGAGAGTTCAAGGGTCGCAAGATGGAGATCATGGACGACGACGTCCCCAGCCTGTTTTCCTACGGTTTCACCGATAGAGTGGGCAGCATCATGGTCAGCTGTGGAACGTGAGTGTCGAGGCAACGTGTTACGAGCATTTGTCGTCCTTTTTTTTTTAGGTCCGGTGTGTAGGATTTAGTGGCATCTAGGTGTGAGTTTATAGATTGCAACTGACTGAACGCTCCACGCCTTCAGAAACATCCCTAAATCCTACACACTGGACCTTTAAAAGAGGACAGTGTGCGTTTTATGGCAAAATACATGCATTCGCTCTCTTGCAGAGACTTAAATGTGAAGATGAATAGCACTTTCGTGTCTGTTTGCTCAGTTGAGCTAAAAGCCTCTGATATAGGGCCTTTTGTCACTGCACTTAGCCCAGGGCTAAAAGCAATCGCACAACTTTGTCAGCCTCAGGCTAAGAAGCTCCCCCCACCACAATCCGAAATGGGCTAACCCTGATTGAGCTAGCAAGCCCGAGGCCAACATAAATTGTGGGGTTATCCACTGAGAATTAACACGAGGCTGAGAGGTGCCAGTGTGAAACAGAATAAATAACCACTGGTCACATGTTCCAACCAACATTTAACCCAAGGCTGCTAGCAAGACAGCGTAGAATCGTATCGCCCCGGGCTTTGGTTACCCCCTGGGTCAAAAATGTGTGTGTGAAAAAGGGGCTACGTATAGCCTTGAGCTAAGAATATGCAGTGCGAAAAAGTTTAGTCGAGAGTCTGGAGACTGTAGCACGTCAGCAGCTCAGTGTCTGTGTCAGAGCTGTCACAGGCAGCAGACACTGTCTCTGAACGCTGTGATTACTTCACTGGTTCTGCTCGCTGACACAAACAAGTGAGAGGCAGTCTGCCTGAGAAGTGACATCACCGAAATGAGTTGTTCGACGTTTTGACCTTGCTGATCTGTTTACAACTGTTTCTCGCATCATTCGCAGACACTGCATCCGTCTGTTGCTCATCTTTCCAGCTTCTGTTTGCTTTCCTCGCATCAACCCTCTCTGCCTAATCGTTTCTCCTTCTGTATTCCAAGCTACCTTGCAATCCATCCCCAATTTGAAAATGTAAATCTTTTCTTTCTTTCCTCCCTTCCTCTGCTATCTCCCTCTGCAGTTGGGTGGGTTACCAGTTCCCCGGCTACCGTGGCAGCCAGTACGTGCTGGAGAAGGGCGAGTTCAGGCATTTCAATGAGTTCGGCGCCCGCTGCCCCCAGATGCAGTCCATTAGGCGCATCCGTGACATGCAGTGGCACCCACACGGCTGCTACACCATGTCCACCAAGTGAAGCACAGCGAGGGCGAGAAAGAGAGGGATCGGAGGAGAGATGGAGGCAGAGGGCGGGCACAGAGACGGAGGGGGAGGCGGAGGAGGGAGGGCGAGGAAGGAGAGGAGGAGGGAGCGGATGTGATATTTCCTCCTCTGTCCCAAAGTCTCCGGGCAGTTTAAGTGCAGGATGGAGGGAATACAGTCGGTTGTTATTTTTAGTTGTTGGGGGATTGTAATTTAGCGAACCAGTGAGAAGTTATTCAAGGGGAAGGGGGGCGGGGGGATGATTACACCGACCATTGATACTACATCTGACAATAAACAATTTCTGTTCTCCTTCAACCTGCGTCTCTGTTTGTCAGCTCCCTTCTCCCCACTGTCTCTCTCTCTCTCTCTCTCCCCTCCCCTCCCATCCTCTCTCCCCCTCAAACTCCTCATCCACATCACACCGACGTCAACCTCTCGCTCAGCCCATTAGAGCCAGACTGACTGGGGTGATGGATACTGATGTGAATTATTGTGTATTTCTGCGTCGGGCAAGCTGAGACAGAGGACAGCCACAGCAAGGGGAGTGGTGTTGAATCCTCTGTGTGCTCAGATCCTGCAGCCACAGCAAACCCTAAACCCCAATAAAGCATCTCACATCCTGTTCCGCTTGAAATGACGTCTTATTTATCATATATGGTGATGATATATGCGTCCCAAGCGCACTGACAGATTATGAGACAATAGGCATGTGGGAACAGACACATGACGGGCCCCCTCCTACCTACACGAACAGTCAGTGGTGTTTGGTGTAATTACCTTAACACTAAAACAGATCCTGAACTTAAAGCTGTTATAGCACTAGCTGCTCACAGTGGAAAACACACAAATAATTATAACCTGTATCTGGAGTTCCTCTTTTAGTGTCTTTCAGCCCGTTGTTTCGTTTTTTTTCCAGGCCAAAACGTCACTCTTAAAGCTCTGATAAACCTGCTGTACACTTCCTGAATAATACCAAATGACAAGCAGAAAAAAATGGCTAGTAGCTCAATCAAAGTACTGGAACATTCAGCAGCGAAGGAGCCAGATATATATTTCTTACTTGGGAATTGGAGAAGAGCCACGTCAGAATTGAAAGGGAGCGAATACTACACTTACATTTTTCAGGTGGCAAAAAAACAATGTATGAATTGTAAGCTAATGCTGCTCTGAATCTGACGTAGGTGCCGTATATGTGGAGGCACTGAGTAGGTTATTGTTCGCTAGCCGTTCGGCAATATGAACTTAAAAGGATGAATTATGTCAGTGTTGTGGTTTTGGTGTGTGTTTGCCGGCCCCCGAGTGGCCATGAAATTACTTTAGGGGCACCTGAAGTAATTTTCCACATCAAAGCCTGTTTTAAGTGGGAATGGAAAAAAAAACCTCACACTAAGTTGATTGGTGGATTTTCTTCGTCACAGTCATGAACTGCAGTGATATGAATAACTTGAAAAGGCTGTCTAGCTCGCTGTCTGATATTGGTTTCCTGATTGATTTTGAATTGCCTTGGTCTGCAAATGTGGCTTATGTTGTTGGAGAGGATAACTGTTACAGAGAACATTTTCACCGGGGACCAGTGATGTGCACAAGGGAGGGGCAGGGGGGCAGTCGCCCCGCCCCTCTTGGCCCAATTGTTGAAAAAGGTGTGCTAAAGTGCCCTCCTGGAAACCAAAAAAGCATGCCAAAGTGCCCTCTTGTTTGGCAAAACACACTAAACTGTCCCCTTGGCTGGTTAAAACATGATAAACTGCCCTCTTGGGAGCCAAAACACGTGCTAAAGTGCCCTCTTGGGAGCCAAAACGCACGCTAAAGTGCCCTCTTGGAAGCAAAAACACGTGCTAAAGTGCCCTCTTGGGAGCCAAAACGTGCGCTAAAGTGCCCTCTTGGGAGCCAAAATGTGCGCTAAAATGCCCTTCTTTTCGCCCCTGCCCTTCAAAAAGTCTGTTCACTGAAGACTTCCAGTTTGCAATTGAAAAAAATCTGTGGGGTTAGAAGGAAGTGACCTACCCAGACCTCTGCACAGATGCTCCTCATCTCTGCTTGTGGCTTGAGGTTACATTAGCTACTACTTAAACAGAGATGAAGCCTTATGCTACCTGTCCTGTCAGTGGTTGAGTGGTTACATTTCCTCTTATGAAAGGTGTCGTGTTTTGACATGGATCATAATGAATTGAATAACAAAGACTCAAGTATTAAGTTCATGTTGGAGATGGAAACAGGCTGCTAAATGTTTCTCAGCTGAATTTTGTAGGGGAACTTGTTAATAACGTTCACTTCAGACAGAGCTTGTTGTTTCAGGGCCTCTGAAATCCAATCGAACCCAAATGAGCTGTAAGAATTTATTGTCTTGTTTATCACAACTCTAATCAACAGAAATTCCACATTACATTTAAACTGCATTCTCATGAACATTGCCACAAAAAAAAAAAACAATTTTGGGGGGATTTTTGGGTTGTTTCTCGAAGACACAAAAGCACTTATTGATCAACTTCCTTGAGGAATCGACTGCCTCTCTCGATTTGTTATTGTCAGGCGGGCACAACTCGAGGTAATTTGCAATCTCTATCCCACGTCCAGTCACAGTGTGATCACTCAACATAACGCCTGCTGCGGAGACACAGATTTGATTTGTACTGATGGAGAACAATTTGGACCAACATTGTTAATGTGCGAAAGAAGAAAGCACTCCGACTCCTCCACCCTAGCACTCTGTCTCAAACAGCACATGATGTTTTGAACGATTTCATGCATTATTTATCCTTCTCTGAAAGAATATTGATGCCTAGTGTGGCCGGCAGACGTCAGCACCAAAATGGACCGTGGCTACCGCATTTGAGCTTTTAGACTTTCTTTTTATGAACTATAAGCGGATGTGCGGTGCCTGCTTCCCTCCCTGGTGCTTATCAAATATTCAAATATATCAAACTACATCATTCAAGATGTAATCAGCTCATTCTCTGTGTGCGGCGCGGCTCTATCCACAGTGTGACGTTGCTGTAGAACAGGGCTCAGGATCCTGCAAAGACAATGAGGCAAGTTTCAGTAAACTGCATTAGAGTATTACTCCATCATCGTTAGCCCAGATATGATGACAGATATGATTCACTGTGTCCTTTCATTTGCTTCAGTCTCCCCCTCGCTAACCTACGGACCAATCCATACACTTTCTATTTATATACAACAAAACGTGTACATATTCCATGTGCCAGCTCCAAAATTGGGGTTAAAGTTCATGCTGAGTGATTCACCAACACGGTATCCCTAGTGCTGTAGCAGGAAGCATCTTGTCAAACTACTTTGTATTACTTATCTCTCCAACCTCCTGATTACGTAAGCCTCCTTACTGGCAACACCATTTCTTGTTTCAGGGAACTCCACAACACTTTGATATCGAGCTGGGCAGCATTAGCCAATTGTTACATATTCCAGCACGGTGTCAAGGTGGGATGATATCTGGGGTGTCCTGCGGATAATTCTCTGCGCAGACAGAGTTGGAGCACTTCCCAGGCTTGGATGAGCATGAAGCTTTCCTACCTGAATCATCAGTAAGAAAGTATGAGCAACTGTGCGGCGCAAAAATCAAACTCATCGATTGAAAGTCCAGAATACGGGCCTGCATTCATTAATACTGGAGGAGAAGAGTTAACTGCAACTCCTGAGGGAGTAGCAAGAAACACTCAAACACTCATATCAGGATTCTGTCTGATGGCAGGTCGACGCTTGAGTCTATGTTTTTCGAGACTCCGATCAATGATGAATGAATTGTGCATTTTACATCAGATCGCTCTGATTCCGGGTCAGTGTTGTTCGGACTCAGCAGTCGTCACTGTTTCGTCCCGGTTAAGGCCTCTGGGTTTGATGAAGCTCTGATTAATTCACGCTGGCTGCTCACTCTCCATCGCAAAAGCAGCTGGGGCTAGAGAGTACAGTACAATTTAAAGTAACTCGCCATCAGTGGTGGAAAAGAGAATTGAATATCTGTACACAAGTGATTTACATTACTGAAGTATTACTCGATTACCACTAACTACTGGTATTAAAATAATATTGTAAAAAGTACAAAGTTTTCTATTTAGACACTACTCAGAGAATTAGTTAATTGATAACAGTTCATGTTAAACAAACTGATCTTAAAGGACAACACATACTGTTTTACTGTGTTTATGTGTGGCGGACCCTGCCACCTTTGTAGCATCAAACATTGTTCTGGGGTTTATTCACTTATTGGAGAAATAAATATTTCAGAGTCTGTATTACTGCCTCTCTGATACTGTAAATATGAATTGAATGAATTGAATTTCACCATAACAACATATTGCCCCTTTTATGCATTATCAACCGCAGGCATTTCAATCAAAGGGGTTTCTGTTTGTGTGAATTACTCTTTAACTCCTGCTCCCTTCTGCTCAGTGGTCACGATCACCTTTTTAAACCTGCAGATTTTTTGTTCTTTTGTCTGTATGTCAGGGTTTTCATTGATCCATTTGTGATCGGATAGCCTTATTGGCTGCAACAATGCAGATAATAGGTTAGATAGATAGATAAAGAGAGATAGAGATAGAGAGAAAGAGAGAGAGAGAGAGAGAGAGAGAGAGAGAGAGAGAGAGAGAGAGAGAGAGAGAGAGAGAGCGAGAGCATAGTATAGTTTAATTAATCCTTGTTGCCATGATGAGGATTCAAACATGGCTCCATCTCCTTTGCCACCCTCCCGGAGGAGCTAGTTGATTGGCAGGTGTGGGTCATTCCATTACGAGAACAAAACGAGACTCTTGAGTGATTACATGAATGAGCGCTGCACAATGAACGGAGACTTACCAGATAGAGAGGATACAGCTGTAACAGGCGGTCGTCACCACACTAACATGTAGGTGGAGTGAGCAACAGAAATAGCAAAACCAATAGGAGGCGGGTTTCCAGATGACAAAAACTGAACATTATGACACTGATAAAAAAAAAAAAAAACAAGATTCATGGGCTCGTTTGGACTGACTTGATGTTTCCTATTTGTGCATTAGACATTTTACTATGCAGTGCTTAAAATCAATTGTATAGCTGCTCTATGACGTCACATCGGTAATTTCACTTCAAGTTTTTTTGGGACTAGTGGTTCTTGTAACTCGCTAAAGGTGTTTAGATGTTTATTTCAGTATGTGATAATGCACCCACTTCAGCACATTCCTCATTATTTTTTCATTACTCCGCTCTGGAACACTTATGAACCACCCCCCCCCCCCCCCCCCCCGCATCCACCCTTTCCCAAACCACAACACATTTCCGTGCATACCACTCCAAAAATAGATTCTCCTAATTCAGCCTAGCTCTGCTTCAATCCAGAGAGGGGAAGGCACACTTTACCTGTCACAGTGAACCCACTTCGGCTCAGTCTATAAATACTTTGAGATAAGACACCTACAAGGTGCTGTGAGTCTTCCTCACTATGTTGTTAAATATGGATTGGAGGAGTATTGACGTCAGACTGACACGCACGCACACACATGCAAATGCGCACAAGTTAAAACACACATATGGACGCTCATATGTGAGTAGACCTGACCACAATCCGGCACACACACACACACACACGCACCCCACGCACACACACACACACACACACACACACACACACACACACACACACACACACACACACAGAGGCACACATGCAGCTACACTTATTTCCAGCCCTGCTTCTGATGTCATTCTGTGAATTGGGACTGTTTCAGCAGCAGGGCATTATGGGATAGCTTATAAGAGCTTAATGACTCCTTGAGGTACAATACTGCTAAATAATGGGTAGAGAGCAAAAGAGAGAAGGGGAGAGAGAGAGAGAGAGAGTGGGATGAAAACACACACCCTAACACACATATGTATACACCCAAATCCCCCCACCCTCTCACTTTCAATTCCAGCGCTATACAATCCTCGCTCCATCTGGTGAGTTAGTGGCTCCAGTCGTCTGATTGGCTGCTCAGACAGGAGGTCAATCACAACTGCCAATACAGACTTATCAGAAGCTGTTGGAGATAATGGAGTGTGTGCCTGCAGTTTCTTTTGTTAGCTTATACTCTCTGTCCTCTGGGTATGAGTTCGCTCTGGTGCCAGCCTCGGTGGGTTGGACTAATGGCTTTCTGGAATGACAACACACTGATTTTCAGTCTCAGAAGAAAAAAAGGAAGTATAGCTTGATCATTATCAACGCCTTTAGTTTAATTGGAATACAGTTGAACTTCAGAAGAGAGCTGCTATATGGAAGACCAAACCTGACTCTTTAATAAATAGGTAAAGTGAAGTGAATGTTATAAAGGCAGTGAAATAATAACATGGAAAAGTGCAACAGCCCACAAATAATCAAGAAACATTAACACTGTCTTATCTGCCTATGAGGGGTGGATGTTATGAAAATGAATTTTAAACTAATAGTGATCGATTAAATGCTTATTTTCCATTTGCTGGTAATTTTATCATAACTGCCCATATTTGAAATTTACACATTTGAGTTCTGGCATAAAATATTACCAGAAGTTAGCGATGGAATAGCCTACGCAAATTGTGAATAAATGTCCTCTGTGGTGCACGCCCATAGCTTGATGAGGACGGATCGAAGGATCGAGCCCAGGTCTCCCTGATGGGTGCGGTGTTGGATTGACACAAGACTCTAATTTAAAACCAAATGCTTCAAATGATACTTTAGTTTTTAATCAAATACATTTAATTGATGAGTGACAGATTTATATTAAAGTTTTATTGCATTTAATAACCCTGCATCTAAATTTTCTTTTTAAAATCAAATGTATTTCATTGACTATACCACCTGATTTTTCATACTGGAAGAAAAAAAGACTTAGGCCGTCATCCAGTGAAACCGAATCATCCTGTTATTTTCACCTGAGCCGACATACAAGGTGCCTCGACCCTCTGATTGGTGGCAAAAGCACATGAAGGACACCTCCTGTGTCATTTGCTGATGAAGGCTTGGTGCTAAAATTCACTCGCTGTTTCCCAGAATAAAGACATTTTTTTTAAATTTGTTAATTTAAGATTGGTGCATTACATATTAATCAATTTACATTTATTTAAATGAAATGACTCATGTCATTGTATTTATTTCTCTTGAAGAACCCACAATTTCATGGCGTTCTCTTCTGAAACCAAACCAGCTCACCAAGCCACACCACTGAGGAAGATCAAATACTAAAGTGGACAATAAAACGTTAACTATATTGTGGAATGAAGTTATGACACATAATTATGTTTATATTTGCTTTGCTGTATCACACTCTATCATAAATATTGGTCTATTTTATTAAATTGTGTTTTAAATGTATTTGTCAGATTATTTTTTAAAAGGAATTTATTTGCTTCTTTGGTTATTTTTTACATGTCACTTGAACATTTACTATTTATCATCACTTTGTATGCGCACATTTACTTTTTATATGTATTTGTAAAGTTCTTATTTTCATTCATTTATTTAAATCTAATGTATTCATTTTATGACACTATTTTGTGTATTACTTTGTCATTAGTCATGTTTGGTCGTCCACATATTAAGCAGAAGTCATTATCTTCTTCCCAACTGCACTGTAAGTGTTTCTCAGCAGCCTTAATCAGTTTAGTCAGAGATATGCCAGGCAGATGATTCTCTGTGTAGTGTTTATTGCAATCAAAGTCAAATTTTTTTGTTGTTGCCGGCACTGAAATGTGTCATCATAACTCATTTTACTGTGATATTTGAATAATGTAGGCCTACATGAAGCCTTATTAATCATTACAATTGGCAGTGATTATGATGCAGCCATTGTTACATGCAGGGATTGTCATGTATAAGTTTGGATACAGCTTGCACACGTATGTTGAGTAGGAGTGGACCGACAATTTTAGTCTCATTGTCCAATTATGAGTAATGTTAACTCATCATTGGGAGTTGGAGGCTGTAGGACCATGTGGTGAAGAAACGTTCCCTTTTCTCTCTGCTGTAGGATTCTGTGGAACCACTTCTTGTCTAGGTCTGCTCCGCAGCCAGGCATATTAATTATAAATGATGCACAAAAATCCCTTGCACGTACTTGCACCTCTTTTCGTGCACGCGCAGATGCAAACGCACACACGCGTGCATAAACAGTTTAACCTGACAGTTGGTGTGCGTCATGGCGCCTTCGTCCTCATTCAGTGTCTCTATAAGAAGTCTAAGGCCGACTGTTGAGTGATGTAAGATTGATATGTAACTCCTCTTCTTTTCTGCTCAGACAAATGAGTGGGTGTGTAAAGCTGCAGGAAGATGGATGGGGTAGACGAGGAGAGGGAGCAAGTGGAAATAATACAGCACTGATTATCTTTCTAGTTTTTTGACATGGTGATCACCGTAGCAGGGGAGTTAAAAAATGTTGCTGGCAGGTACTTCATTGATGTGTGACAAGTGTTACCTGATCGGCGAGTGAAATGAAGGACGATAACATGACGGCCCCTCTCTCTCTATCTCTCTCACCACCTATCCCCCCCCCCCTCCCCCAGAAGGCTTTCTCCTTCCCCATCTGACAGTCTCTCTGTCGGTCTGCAGCCCAGACCTTTCCCTCTTTAATTTACTCCGTCCGTATTACGTGCCCATCTGCGTCACGCATGAGGCATGCCTGAGGGTTAAAAATAAAAGATGAAAGGGGAAGAGAGGAGTGGAGGACTGATGACTAGGGGCGGGGATATGGAGGGTAGAGGAGGGAGGGCTGGCCGTAGAAGCAGCAGTCTGTGGGAAAGTAAGAAGTCTGTTCATTAATAGCTGTTTGTTCATGTCACCTGTAAATGTGGCGTCACAGGGTATGAAAGCTTTCTGTCTGGCTTTGTCAGTGCCCGACACAGATCCTAATGAAAGAGTCGTCAGTGGTGGGAGATAATGGGCTGTAAAAAATAAGCGGAAAAACAGGATGCGAGGCGTGTGTTTTGCAAGTGTGTTAGCGCTGTGATATTTTTTCTCTCGTCACGATGTCCAAATGACAGAAAACCGAGGGCAAGTTTCTCACAAGTCCAGTTTTGTGTCCGTAACCACGAGCAACACCATGAAAAGACCAAGCAGAGACTGTGTGAAAGTGGATGCTCTTATTCAACTTTTCACGATTAGCGCCTCTCTCTCATCTCTCCACTGACAGCTTTTCTCATCGAATTTGAATGTGGCCGTTTGAAACAGGTTCTGATAGGTCTGCCTTAAGACATTATCACTTCAGACCTGCTTGAGGCCTCTGGGGCCTTGCTGACCTAGTTTATCCCCATTTCTGTGTAATGAGTACCGCTTTTGTGTGCAGGAATATTGCTATGTGGGTTTGATTAAAGTCAGATTACATCATGAATATGCAACATATAAGCACAAATCCAGTCATGTGGATAAACTGGTTGGTTCCACGCCCAATTTCAAGGCTTGAATTTTGTATTGAGTTTTGTTAGTTTCCTTAGTAAAGGAACTTACCTCACCCTATGCTGTGTTACAGCCAGAGCTTTATGGGAGTCATGGTTTCAAAAGAACAGAATCCTCCAAAAAAGAAACTTCAAGTCATTATCAACTCTACTAAATTAGATGAGGTTTCGTAGCCCACAAAACAGTTCTGGAGCTCAAACAGTAAACCAGCGCTGCAGCGTTCTCCTTAATAATTGAAGTAGATAGAGACTTGTTTTAAACACAAAACAGAAAAACAGAAAGAAAACCAAATATGGCTCGATAATTCAAGTCTCTGGAAGCCCTGAGATCTGAAATTGATTTCAGAAGATTTTTTTTAAATCCTCTACTCGCTGTGGAGCTTGTGTGCTCTATTCAGACAGGATGCCTTATAAAACCTTTAGCTTAGCAGCTACAGTGAAGATTTTTAGGGATGTAAGAGAATGTAAATAATGTCTTTTCAAGTCAATTTGGGCTGTCTGGCTTTCCAGAGTCTTCGACTACACTGGACAAGTCCCCATCTGCTTCAGTTGTTAAGGAGAATGCTGCAACACTGTTTTGCTGTGAAGCTCCAGAAATGTCTTGCAAGTGACAAAACTTCCCCTGACCTTCCACGGAGACGGGGGTGAGTAAATAACAATTGAACACATAGAACTGAATCAGGGACCTCAAATGTGAATGCCTGTGTTGATATTTGTGTACATATACACTCAAGGACTCGTGCGTCTTTGGCAGCTGCCACATTTGAAGGTTACACTTCTGCTATAGGATAACAAACAGAAGGGTTGTATCACCTCCTGCTTATGTTTTGTGTATTTGAAATATGTTGATATGAGCAAAAGAATATAAATACATACTTGTTAGATGGCATGTGTATTTTATGCATGAAAACATTTGAAAAAATGGTGATGTGACACAAGCTGTCAACTAATATCATTATCAATAATAAATAGTGGGCTATTGGAGGATGGATGCCATCTCCCATTGTTAGCACAATGACCAAACTGTATCTTCCTTTTTAACTTTGCATCCCCATCCCCTAAAAAAGAAAATGATGGGGTAGAGGGGTGGTTTCGTTGAATATGTCAGCCTAGTTTGCCTGATTAATTGATCCTTTATCTGACTGAGGCTTGGTTAGACTGTGTGGCCCTGACTCTGGCCCAAAGTGACACAGTGAGTATCTAACAGTGCTGTGTACTGATAAATCCATGACTGCGGCCACTGATGTAACAGATCTATACATCTCAGTGCCGTCCCTCTGTCAGTTTCACCTCAGATCTAATAGCCCCAGACTAAGGTACCCCTGTTGCAAAATATCTTAGCGGAGATATGACTAAAGAAATATAGTTTTTACATAAGATTTTTTGGCGTAACATCAGAGTGAGGTAGGTGATATGACTGACAGAATTAACCTGCACTGGTTACATCATTTGAAAATATTAAACAGGCCGGCATAAAAGACATGTATGTATTTTGCCTTACAGAAGCTTCAATCAAAATTACAATCACCATTATAGTATCAAGAATTAGGCTATAGTCTAGGACAAAGGTGGCCCTTTAAAACCTCTTGTCAGTGGGATTATTAGCCCATATATTAATAATCATTTGATATCATGAGAAAAATACTCCTCACTTTTAACCTAGTCTATTAAGCAGTGGGAATTTCCAAGAATCAAATTGACAATCGACTACTAAGAAGGTGCACAGCTTTTTTCTCCCTGTGCTGATGTTCCTTTTTCAATTGTGAAAACTAAGCGGAGAAAACAAAATATGAAACTGTATTTTAACACATTTGAATTCCGAAACGTATGAGTCCGACATAAGGAATGTACATACATGTTCGGCCTCTTGGCACTGCAGTCCAGCCTTTCTAACATGGGATGTGTTAGGGTCCTGGCTTCAATTTGTTTTCATTTTACGCTCTCAGGTGAAATCACTAGGCTGGCCATGGCCTTTAAGTGTTCAAGCCAGACTAGCAGTGGCTCACATGATAACGTAATAAACTGTCGCTGACCATGAAAGTATTTCCGGCCATCAAAGAAAGCAAGGAATGGAAAGAAATGGAATGTTATCAGTTCAACTTGCGTTTATTAGTATTTTCATTATTCAATTATTGTGGGATAGGATGGAGTGAGATTGGTGGAAGTACGGTATTGTGTTTCCGAAGTGGGTAAGGTGAGGGTTGGGATCTGCAGGTAGGGGTTTCAGAGGGAAGGATGCTGAGTCCAGCCAGCAGCAGGTTTGTCCTCTGTACTGTACATTTCACTATGCACCCCCGTTTTTCCTCCCTCTCTCTCTTCTTTGACGTCTCTTTATCTTTGATTTCTTTCTCTCCACTCGTCTTCATCTCCTCCCTCTTCTCATTTTGTTTCTACTTGATCTTTCTACCTTAATCTCTTCCTCCTCGTTATCTGTCTTTTCTCTGTCTTCCTCCCTCGTCTTCTCATTCTCATTCCCCTCCTCTTTCATTTTCTCCTCCTCCTGGACCTCTATTTTGGAAGTGAGCCCCTGAAAAATAGGAAAGATCAGTGTTCAGCTGGATTTCTTTCTGAGCCAGCTGGTACGGGGTGTCCACACGAGCTCTGCTTGGCCCCCGTCTTTTTGAATTTCCCTTTTGAGGAGTTCATCCTTTTCTTTCAGCTCCTCTTAGAGCCCGCTCACCTTCGCCTGCCTGCTGGTCACCACCTGCTGCTGCTCTGCTCCTTTCATTTGATAGTGAGCTCCTGAAAAGAGAAAAACTGAACATCAAAAATGAAAAGGTTCACACAGAGAGCAACAAATATTTAAAATCAAACATTCAATGAAAATTTGTAGGCCATACATTATTAAATGTTTTGTTTCGATAAATAACATATATATATATTATATTACCTGAGTATCAAAGACCAGCAGCGACTTCTGTTTTCATTTTAATTATTTTATAAGTTTTGATTATTTTATATTTTATTTACTTTTTTCCATTTTTAATCTGATCAGTAGAATTAATCTGCTTTGGCATGGGGGGAGAAAAAAGGTGATGTCAGATGTTTTTTATTTCCCAAAGTGATTTACACAAGAAATGATTAATTTAGCATTAAACTAATCCTGTATGAAAATTGATCTGCTTTCTAATGGCTAACTATGCTTTTTTCGTAGCTAATCTTTTGACAAAATATGAAGACATAACAGCAAATAGCCTAGCTGAAAAAGTCTGTTCAGGTCAAATAAGAAAATCTCACCTCATTTCTTCCACTGGATCTTCTGTCCATGTTGGAACAGTGAAGATATCCCAGTGGCGGTAAAAACAGTTGTCCAGAGGAGCTCACCTGGAAACTGGACTGTAGTTTCATTGTTGAGCAGAGCAGACAATTTCTGTCAATGTATTATTTTTTTTCTTTTACAGAAGCACAGTTCAACATAGATGTTCAATATGGTGTCTCTGCTGACCCAGAATCCACAGTCTTAATCACATAAAACACATCCCTGGTGAAATATCTAAAGTGTTGTTTGTATGAATCAGAGGTAGCCACACGTATATCAAACTTATGATTTTGTTTCTAGCTTCTTCTAGTTTTGTTTGAAGTTACCACAGACACCAAGTATCACAAATATCAACCCTTCTGACTATAGATAAGTCATAATTATGAGAAACAGTAGAAACTATTAGATTAAAAGCCAAACTAATGATAGTGTGTGCGTTTGTGTGTGTGTCTGTGTGTGTGTGTGTGTGTGTGTAATAAAATAACTCTGTTTGTAGTTGGGTTATCAGTAACAAATTGGATTACTTTGTCAGATTACTTCATGTGTCTGGTGTGTCTGTGCACTATCTGGTCAATTTCCTTAACACCCATATTTATTTCATATTTATTATCTGTATTAAAAATCTACGTTTAAAAACAAACAAACAAACAAACAAACAAACAAAAAAAACTGCTGTTAATTTTGCACTATATCATGTAAATATGTCTATTTCTTCCCTTTTTAATTTTATTGCTATTTTTGCCATTGTTTCTGTTCTTGTAATATGTTTCTGTTTTTGTAATATTCCGTCGCTGCTGTGACAAACAAATTTCCCCATCTGCGGGACATTAAAGGATTTCCGATTCTGATTCTGATTCTGATTCTGATTCTGATTCAGATAGTGTTTTGATGGAACTTATCCGATGCTGGCGTAGCTGTTCAATGTCTGTGTGTTTTTTGTATCATAATTTCTTCAAAATAAAAATTGTTGTCCAACATTGTTCTGTGCCTCCAACACTTCTCGGCCGAATCATCTGATGCCCAAATATCAAACCTGCCTACTAATGCAATTCAGACATAGAGGTACCTGGACCTACTCTCGGAAACCCTGCGGAAAAACACCCGATTCGACTCTCTTTTTTAAACAACACACATCAAATATTGAATCCTTAAAGATAGATATCCTTCATTAAACCTCTGCATGTGGCGGAGTAATTTAAATCTGATAAGACTTGAATAATGTTCGACAGCGGCTGGTAAGAGCTGAAGGACTCTTCTTGGTCTCTGTGCGTCACATCACTGACGTCTGTCTTCATGTCACTCAGTGCACACTCCTGGAGGTTAGCATGTTATATATATACGTGTGTTAGGCTGTCTGTTGCTCCTTCTTCTCTTTTCTACCCATTGTGTTGTGAAGGATTTTTCCGCATCCCTTTCACAAGCTTGTTAAATCTTTGTCAAAGGTCATAACAAAAGAAAAAAAGTTGCAAAAGACAAGAAAAAGATCAGGATGAAGATTTTATCCTGTGGGTAATGGGGACGGGACTTGATAAGCTTTGGCTTCTCCCGCTTTTCCCTTTCGGCCATGTGTGTTGTATTATTTGAACAATGATGAAATGTGATGTTTATGAATTGACATGCCCGAAATAAATAACATAAATACACTGATTGTATTTGCAACCTTTGTGTTTTCAATTTGTTAGTTTCACGTCTCAATGAATCCACCCATCGTCATATTCATTCATTATTTCACTCATTAATTCATTCATTCGCTGGTGGAGGCAGATATTAAATCAGGATCATTTACTTTCCTTCTCCATGAAATGCCGCCTAACGGTGTGTTTTTACTGTCGAAGAGGTGCATAATTGATTTGGCAATATTATTACAGAACAGTCGCTCGTCTCAGTTAAAACCAAACTCAAAGAGACAGAGTGAAAAGGCAAAACATCTGAAGGTAAAAAATGGTAAAATCTTAAAGAGAGAAGTGTTGAGCAGAAGATGCATTCAAAGACCTCGAGGCAAAACAAGCGCAGACAACATTTGGGGGGTGGTGATGCGAAGGAGGTCTGTGTGAGTAAAATGTGTGAGAACAACTTGTGAAAAAGAATCAAACCTGTGAAGTCCAGGTGATCCAATTATAGTATGCTTCAACACCGCTTAAATCATTTCAAAGCTTCTGAGGAATGAATCAAAACAGACAATCAAACACTGTTCCAGATCAGAGGAGGCAACGAAAAAAAAAGCCGATTGTTTCCGCGTGGTAAACATGCGCTTGACTGACTGTCTGTCTTCTGCCCAACGTCATGATACAACACAGGATAATCGAGCCCAATTAAAAACAGCCAGCTGGGGCTGTGTATTTGGTTCCTGCATGATAAGGAAAGCACTATATCCTCTGCTGTGAATAATAATTCTCTCCGTTGGAAATGCTCTGAGATTATAATATGAAGTGAATAGGTTCACAGGGGGTGCGCATGGATTTTACATGGGATTTAAATCCCCATAGATAGGAGGGCGGAGTGCTATTTGCATATTTACGTGTCTCATGCAAAAGTGGTCCGGCAGGGAGAGACTTGGCTCATCAGGGGAGATGTGGCACATCTTTTCCTCACCATGCCAGTTACTTTAGCAACAAGTAAAGCCATCTTTTCATCAAGTACTGTAAATCACGACGGTTCAGGCAAACCAGCCAGAGCGCATTATAGGGAAAAACAGGAACTTAATTTATAAAAAAAGGGAATAGAATTATACATTTGTGTTTTTGGCTTAAAATTCCTGTTTTGGTGGCCAAACGTGACTGGACTAGTCTGTATGCAAATGAGTGCAAAAGATCCTCTGCAGGTGTTATGTAATTACTTTTTACACATTCATTTTCTGTCTACTGATGCCAAATAAAATTTGTCAAACACCTATATTACTCATGAAATAGTAACTAACAGAGTGATTCATTAATTGGTTTGAAACTTTGTCAAATTACATAAAAGCAGCAACACACACATTTAAACCAGAGTGGTCACAAAACTAAAAATGAGGTGAACTGAAAAAAGGGCAAGAGAGGAAATTGTGTGTATGTGTGTGTGCATCTGTATATGTATATATGTACAGTATGCACATATATGTACAGTATGTATATTGCAAAAATAATGTATTGTTCCACATCTAGACCATTTGGGAACCAGCAACCAAAGAGAGATGACCTTACATTTTCCAAAAAAAAAAAAAGAAAAAGAAATTTACATTTGCCTTTAATATGACTGTGGAGATACACGGGAGTGATGGAAAGGCAGATACGACATGCAGCAGGCAGACTGTCAACAATGCAACAAACATATCATTGCACTCATATCATTGGGGGAATCAGCTATTGTGTACACAATATCACTCACAGCCCAACTCTGACACAACTGCATCATTTTAACAATAATGTCAGTCTGAAAACTGTCAAAACATAATAAATCTAAACTTATGTCAATATGTCCTGTGGCCTAAAGCATGCTTAGAAGCTTTCCTACACGTCTATGTGCTGTGTGCGGGCTCGTCACTTGCTCAATTAGATGCCTGACGAGGATTGCTGGATTGAAACATGGCTGTTTAATAAATCTGTCAGTGTTGAGAATCATGTAGGAGACTGCACTTGATATGTCTAATATCTTTATAGCAATGTTGCGTCATTTATTCTGCCACGCACCTGCCTGTCTAACGGTGCACACAGATGCTTTATTTTGTCATGCTTTAAGGTCGATTCAATTGTAAATCTATAAGGGGGGGGGGGGGGAGGTGCTCAGAGAGAGGAAGAGCTATGATGAGAGATGGAGCGAGCAAGCAAGCAAGTGAGGGAGGGAGGGAGGAGGAGGAGGAGGGAGAGTGGAATCAAACAAACAAACACGTATGTCTGAGTGTTATACAATTGTTCTGCCCGTGATGAAAGAGGAGGAGAGGAAGTTGCATTGACCAAAGAAAGCAGAGTGAGTAGAACACACTGGATGTCTCCCAGTCATTAGGCTCTTTTATCAGGTTCACTCTGTAACCTTCTGTACTGCACATACTTCTAGATATGTATAGCCTATCCTTTGGTTCATCGTTTGGGTCTTTATTGAGGTTAAGATACCTTGGTTTATGTGAGACGGACAGTTTTATAACCAAACTACATGAAATCTGGGGGACAGTACCTCAGTGTGGCCGTAGATTAGAGGTCATATTGATGCAAGTAGTCCACTAAAACACTGTATGGACTGAGGCCTAGCCCACACACACACACACAAATATTTGGTCTCCATCCAATCTCCAATACAGGTTCTGTCTACACTCTTACATCTGAAAACTCATAGCACGTGTCTATTCATTTACATGGGGCATGCATGAACATTAACATTCATATAGCACATGCTGCTGTAACCAGATTCTGCACTCTGTGGTTGGTTGTTCAGAGTAATTGCTGAAAAAATACTGTGAATGATTTTTACTTTAATTCATTTTACTTTCATTCCATTTAACAGGACAAGAATGATGAAAAGCGGTGAAGCGTGACTGTTCACAGAGCCCTCCTGCGTCATGCTATTTTTTATTACAATATTGTCAGCAGACGGGTTTTTGTCTCTCTTTTCAATTGTTGTATTTTCAATGTAGGTTTGTGTTCTGCCAGCCTAGACCTAAAAACCGAAAGTGGAGATGTTTCCAATAGGTCTGTTTTGAGTGACCTAAAACACATAAAAAAGCTAAGTCTGTGTGTAACATCTGTGTGTGTGTGGACAGGGCCTGATATAGCAGGGCCTTAAAGGTGCCCTGTGGGTTCCCATTTTCTTTGAATCGAGACACACAAGACAGCAACACATATTTCTGCCATCAGCTCCATGCTCATCTCCTGACTGACAGCTGATGGCAGACAACCTTTTATAGGGAATGATATGCACTCAGCACCTCAAAGGTACGGGCAATATATTTTGGTAAGAAACATAAACCGAAATGAAACCTTTGCTTCAACAATCCCACCCTCCTCCTTTCTAGTTCAGAGTCCCATCATCGCTGAAAGGTTAAAATGGTCTTCAGTGTCTTGCTTTGGCCTCACGCTGTATACCTGCAATACTTGTATTCTGTATTGTGCTCCCTGCTTTAACCCTCACACCTCCACGACTAAGTAGCTTGATTGCCAGTGACCCCCAAAATGACATTACTGTTGCAACATACCAGCAGCATAGCATACTGGACGGTCATTATACTGTGGCAGGTTGGTTAGGGTGAGACTCAAAAAGTACTTGGTAAAGTTAAGGCAGAAAACTACTTGGTTATGTTAAGACACTAAATCGTCTGGGTTAGGTTTAGGCACCCTAACGCATGAAAACATATGCAGTGCACAGAAGGGGAGAAGAACACTGCTGTCAGTCGGGGCTGATGGATACATTTTTGCCCTACAGGCAGGTTAATGCCTCCATACTCATTGAACTCCCAGGAAATTTCGAGGACACACCAGATACAACACTACTACGATAAAACTTAACAAATGTTCTTGGATACTCCACTAGGATTACAAGAAATCCCTGTTGAACACGGAATGTTTCACTTTAAATTGGATGATATTTAAGCACAGCGAGGAAAAACCCCCCAAAACGATGAAAACAATGACACGAAAGTGATGACGACCTCCTGATCAAGTCAGTCTGGCATCTTAGAAACTCGATCACTTGCTGCCTTAAAAGAAGAGAAAACTCATTTCATGTCACTCCAGCAGCCATTGTGCTGCAGACAGTGTGCCAGCGTGTGGAAGAGAAAAAAAGCAGCAGTATATGGTTTGGCGGAAGTGGTGACGCCATGGCAGGATGAAAAACTGGCAAAAAAAAAGAGGGAGGGAGTGCTGGAAGACAAAGAGATTAGAAAATGAGGGGGGGGGGGGGAGCGACGCCGTAGAATAGCACGGTGACAATTGGAGAGGCGCTGAAAGATAACGCTGCCTCTGTGAGTGCGTCTATGAGAGGTAGACGGACCGTGCCAGTGAGCAACGTGTTCGAGTTTCCTACAAAACAATATGTGTTGAGTCACCTTCTAGAAGTATTTCGTCTTTGTCTCGCTGTTGATGTGCGTGACACTTCGCTGTCTTGTCTTGTTTGCTTCTCAGAGTGTGTCACTGTATGTTCCCGTATCTCTGTCTGCATCAGCCTTGTACATCACGCTGTCTGTAGTAACCACGAGGAGGTGTGCGCGCGCTTATCCTGTGTGTGTCTTTTGTGCTCACTAATGAGACAGAACATGTGAAAGTCATCCTCCATTAAAAGCGTCATCATTGAATCAATAACACTCGAGGATGGCGCTGAAGAGAAACAAGAGAAGAAGTGTTGTGAAGCCAGAAACAGGAGCCGCAGCTCAATAACAAGGAAATCTTACTTATATTTAATAACTTCTTTGAAGGCCGGGGAACAGAACCGTAACCTTGGCAACAGACACACCTCAACTATCCCATCAGCTTTACCCACATCTACTCGGTGTGAAAGCTTTGACGTCACGCAGGAGTGAATTGCGCAGCCACACCTGTAGCAGTGAATCCCGCGGGCAAATTCGTATCAGCTGACTGGGCGTCCAATCAGTGTATTTCAGGGTGTCTGACACCACAGAGCGAGATAACAAGCCGCCTTTCTTCTGGCTGGTTGCAGTGACGCACTCCTCGGTTGGTAACTAACAGTTGATCAAAGCCGGGCAGAGTGTGGATAAAGAGATACAGCAGTGCGCAGACAGGAGGACGGAGAGACGGGCTGGCTGATGTGGCGGGGCGGGTGCGGGCCGGGGGGAAACCTCGGTGTGTTTTTTGCGTGCGGGGAATACACAAACACGACGTGGCGACCGTCGCACTCAATGTGGAGACGGCGCCTACGCAGTAGCGCCAACCTGCTGTGTGGGTGACTGGCACAACACGGCTTGACTGACACTCGGCGGTGGCATTTAGACAAAGTTGTGCCACGGCGGGGAGGCACGCAAGCGCACATGCACACTGACACACACAGTCGCACAGCTGGTGTGGTGGGTGTGTGTGATGGGGAGGCCTGCGAGGTGTTGGTCCCGGATGGCCAGTGGGCAACGAGACTCAAACACAAGTCCCGATAAGGACAAAGCAGGAGGTGTGAGGGAACAACAGCGCACGCCGGCTGACGGATCCCCTCACTTACTCATTTGTTTATCACTGCCTGTGGCTCATTTGGCATTGTGCGGAATGAAGTGTGTGTGTACTGTACTGTATGGTGTGTGTGTGTGTGTGTGTGCATCCACATATACACCCTTACATGTGACTATTCCTTCATTCATACACTCATCTGTTGTGTGTTACTATGAATGGATGAGCCTCTGTTGTCTTCCTCCTCACTATGTCTGGGTCTGAGCAGCATTCCACTCATTTCTAACACCACACACTCGCAGAAATAAACTTGAATTACTCTCCAAGGTCGACTCTGGCTTATTCTACTGCTCATCACATTGCCAGAGCCTCACTCACTGCAATGATGCAACGATGATTTGCTCCTATTCTTATTAAAAGTGTCTCGCTTGTCCAATGTTCAGCAAACAGCATGCTCTTTAGAAACCACGCCAGTACAATCCATGCATTCATACACCTCTATGGGCTCTTTCTACAGCTCTCTACGCAACCAAGGACCGCACGGAGACGGAGCCTACAAGGCAAAACTAATTAAAGGGTAAGAGCAACAGAAAAATGATCACCGCCATGCTGATGGAAAGCCGGGTGAACTTGCGTGATTCACAAAACATTTCCGGAGCCTCGCAGCCAAACAGTGTTGCAAGCATTCTCCGAAACAACTGGAGTAGATGGGGACTCGTTTTAGAGCGTAAAAACCTAAAGATGAAACAGCTCGTACAGCGTAATCCAAGTCTCAAGAAGCCCAGGGATTCAAATTTGAGCCAAAATGAATGCCTCTCGGGTCCGAAGAGGGTGCATGAGTTTGAACCCTTGGCTCAATGTACACACATTTGTTATTTTATCAACCAGCAGTTTAGGATCTCAGGGCTTCTGGAGACCTGGATTATGCCAGACCGGCTGTAGCGGGGCGTCTTGTGTTTTTTTCCGTCTTTTCTTTCTTATTCTTTTTACGTTTGGAAACAAGTCCCCATCTGCATTTTTTCTGCGCCGGCGTTTTGCTGGGAAGCTCCAGAAAGCATTGGGATAGGCAAATAATGACTAAATGTTCACTTTTGGCTGAACTTAACCTTTTACGATCATTTCATGTGGCCCTATGTAGCATAAAGCAGCAATTTACATGTATTAATCACTTTCGTTTTATCGGCCACAGTGAACAGATTGTACTGTGACGTGGTAATGACACCTTCCCCGGCTCTCTCGGTTGCCTATACAAGCCCGTGGACCATTTGTCAAAGCTGTTCAATGCTGCTGGACTGTGGATTTGTTTAGTGATGGACTCGGGGCAGATCTTACCGAGACAGTCCGGAGAATGCGACTTCAAGCATTCTCTAGAGTGCCTCATCTCAGTTCCTTTTAACATCAATGAGGTCATAACACAAGCTCAGGAATCCTTGTCATAAGTGAATAAACAAGCTGTTCTCAGAGGAAGATAAGGTCCCCAGAACACTGTCTGAAGCTAGAAAGGTGGCAGGGTCCGCCACGTATAAACCAAGTAAAACAGTATGAAATTGTGTTGTCCTTAAAGGTCAGTTTCTTTATTCAGTCATGACAAAAAAGTGGTCATTTTTTTTCTTTTTTTTAAGTTTGTTAGGCATAAAAAAATAAAAAAATCAGGATCTTTGTCTTCTGGTTAAAATGTCGTCCCCGAAACCACACAGTGCACCGCAAACAACATCTTCCATACACAGTACATTTGATCAATGACAGTTATATGTATCACTCTCTATCACTGTCACGGTCGATGCTATCCTGCTATCTTACAGTTGGTGGTCGGACACAAGCAGTGACAGCTTGAGGCACACACACACACACACACACACGGACACACTCAACAGACTTGTAAGTGGCATGCATATTAAGACATCTGCTGTGTTTTGCTGCCTTTCTGCTTTCTGGCTTCATTAATAACCCGTTCCCCCCATTTGTGGACTTAATTAAAAACATCTGAGGCAGTGCGATCAAAACAGAGACACCAAATATGAGGATCCACTTCTACAGAGTTTGTGTTAATGTCCTCAAACAGCAGATAGCCCCCTCCCTCTTCATTTGTGACCACTCTTCCCCCTGTTGAGCCAATTAACTCCACTTCATCTCTCCATCATCAGCAGAATTATGTCAGGAGCTAATTAAAGTACAAAAAGCATGACTGGAGCATGTCGTAGTTAACCTCCACAACAAATACTACTCAGCCACGGTTGTTTTGAGTAACTCTCTCTTGGCACTGATTCTCCCATGTAGCTGAATCATAATTCGGGGGCATCCTCCGTTCCTAACGCAGAACCATCCCAGCCTTCATCTCTTTCTCTCTGTCTGGCTGGTGCGCGCCGGAAACGCAGACCATAACGGTCTCTAAGAGAGCCGGCCAGGAAACGAGCCGCGCGCTCTTCTTCTCCTCCGCTCCTCCACAGAGCCCAGTCATTATTACCGGGCACGGTGCCTTGCTCTCCACCCCCCTCCCTTCCCCGTTCCTACTTTCACTCACCCTCCCCACACTGTTTCTACTTTCATTCACCCCCCCTTCCTCTTGTTCCAACGTGCGTCGAGAAGAGTCTCCTCCTCTCACCGACTCTGAGCGCACGTCTCCAACCAGTCCTTACGCGCGTACAAGCTCTCCACGAGAATCCCCTGCGGTCGGCCCCTCCCCTTTCCGTTTCTTGCCGCCCTCACTCATTCATGACCCGGGATCCGTGACGTAGGAGATTCCACGGTGCCCACTGCCGTAGGCAATAACGAGAGGCTCGAGTATATATGGGACAGTGGTAGCCATCAACCGGCACACTCTCAGTCGCTCCGACTTCGGGAACCAGGGCATCAGCGGAGATAGCAGGCTTTACTTCTTAGGCTAACTCGCTTTGGGCTTTGGTTCAGGATGGAAACCTCTACGATTTCTCGTAGCCGACGATGCTCCATCATGCGCACCTACAAAAGTAAGTTTCTCCTCTCTGTCTTCTTCTTTTGGATACCTCTCGGAAACTTAACGCATAGAGTTAACGCAGCCTTTCATCACTTGTACAACCATTTCTACGTGTTTTGTAAATCTAAGAAAAGTTGTGATACTTTAAGATTTTAGACCTAAATGGAAAATGGATACATGATTGGGTAAACTCAGAGTTTCAGTCGGAAAATGACTTATCCCGTGACTTACAATAGTTACATTTGAGTGTGTGAAGCGGAATATGAGACGAAGTTTTCATTGACTCTGAGAAATAGCTGCTCCGACTGAACGCTTTAGTGATGGAGCTGTGCGTAATGGTCGGTGCAAGTGTGGCGCTGAAGCGTAAACTTCACCTGTTGTTGCTCGAGATGAAAATCCAGCTAAAATACCACTGGATGCATGCAGCAATAGCAAAATAAGCGCAATATTCAGCCGTTTGGACTCAGTGTGAGGATGAAATGTGTGGTAAAGGATGACTTCAGCACCTCGGACAGCTCCCGCTCACCGCTCCTCTCCCTGCTCTCTTCCTTCCAGGCGGTCTCTCCCTCTGGCTGGTGGTGTGGCTGGTCCTCGGCAAGCCAAGTCCGGCGTCGGCGTGCCCGCATCACTGCGTGTGCTACCCGACTCCCATGACTGTGAGCTGCCAGGCGCAGAACTTCACCGCCGTCCCGGTCGGAGTGCCCTATGAGTCACAGCGCGTGTTCCTCCAGAACAACCGGATCACGGAGCTCAGAGTTGGCTCTTTTGGCTTCGGTACTCAGGTAAGAAGGAAAATGACCAACGGTTCAATTTGAACATGCTTTAAATTTCTTCACATCTGAAGTGAAGTCATATCCACTGAAAGGAGAAAAATAGTCACCGTTCAATCTCTGTATTTTCCTCTGTATCAGGTTCTGTGGCTGTTCTCCAACAACATCACGTGGATTGAAGCTGGGGCCTTCAGTGAGCTGAGGGACTTGGAGGAGTTGGACCTCGGGGACAACCCCAACCTCCACAGGCTGGAGGGGGGAGCCTTCCGCGGCCTAGAGAAGCTCCAGAGCCTCCACATGCACCGCTGCAAGCTCACTGCCCTGCCCCATGACATCTTCCACAAGCTGTACAGCCTGCAGTTCCTCTATTTGCAGGTAGGGGGAGACATATTAGTACATGCACACAACTCTGACACACACACGTGCAGCCACCCACCCACACACACACATACACAGCACTACACATGACCAGTTAAAGATATTGCAATCTCAAATCTTCTTCTTCTCTTCCCCCCCTCAGGAGAATAATCTTCACTTCCTGCAGGACGACATCTTCTCTGACCTCATCAACCTGAGCCAGCTTTTCCTGCATGGCAACCGTATCCGCACCCTCTCCGAGAACGTGTTCCGCGGCCTGGTCAACCTTGACCGCCTCCTCCTCCACGACAACCGCATCAGGCAGGTGAACCGCCGCGCCTTCCGCGACCTCGGCCGTCTCACCATGCTCTTCCTCTTCAACAACACCCTGGCAGAGCTGCCCAGCCAGGCCCTGAGAGACACGCAGGGCATCGAGTTCCTCCGCCTCAACGCCAACCCCTGGTCCTGCGGCTGTGAGGCCCGCGCCCTGTGGGAGTGGTTCCGCGAGGCCCGCGTCTCCTCATCCGAGGTCATCTGCGCTTCCCCTTCGACCCGCCGTGGCCAGGACCTCCGCTTTCTCAGGGAGATGGACTTCGCCCTCTGCCCCCTGCCCGACCCCGGCTCCATCGCTGGCTCCACCACCACCACCTTCAGCACCAAAACCCGCTGGTGGTTCCACAAGAACAAGCCCCAGTCATCCACAAAAGGCGTCTTTGAGAAAGCTTCCGAGACTGTCAAGGCTGGTTTGTACGGGAAAGGCCCATCCACGACCACCTCAGTAGTCAAGTACGAGCTGGGTGAGGAAGAGCTGGCGCTGCCCAAACTCGACCCAGAAGAGTACTGGGCAAACTACGGCAACGAGGACTCAGGTGTCACCCTGCGATGCTTCGAGCTCGAATGTCCACCTGAGTTCGACACGCCTTCATCCGCCTCCTCCCCCTCATCGTCCTCGCCCTCCTTCCTCTTACTAGTAGCCCTCTCTGTATTCAGCCTCAGCCTCCACCTTCTTTTCGGCTGAATCTGACTCTTAGCAACACTCCCCTTTCCCTTCCAGCCTGTTTTAAAGGCTGCGAAGACCTCTGTTAGACTCTTGATACCCTCTTTGCCCTCTTTGCTGTAAGCCAATCCTCAAGGCACAGCGAGGGAGATAGGGGGACGGTTAGATTCTGAATCTACCACTTACAGGGCTTAACACTTTTCAGGGCTGCTAAGAGTTCTTTAGCTAAGGTCACATTTATCTATAATAGTCTGCAGGTGAGGCTTTCTGCGTCTCGCCTGTATGATGTCATGATTCCCTGCAATCAGGGCTACGAGGGCTGAGTCCATTAATAACATCAGCGGGATTTGATAGCAGTTGTGAACGATGTTGTCAGTCTTTGTCACCTCGACTTAGTTAATACTACTAGTGCTATTATAGTGCATCCAATTAACTGGCTGCTACAATGCTACAATTACTGTTAGAACCTGTGCACAGTAATGACAATACTGTAACCACTTAAAGTGTTATGTAAATAGGTCTGTATTTTTGTGAGTGTTCTAACTGATATCTGTGGTCCGACACTTTCACCTTCATCTAGATCCAGGTAATACTTTGCAGGCAAGTGCTTCGTAGCCAGGCTGACAGTTTACTGTGAGAGAGAGGAGAGGAAAATCTACTGTGAAGCCGTGAGGGGAGGGGAAAGACGGAGAAGGGAACACATGGATGCCAACCAAGAAGGAAGGGTGACAAGTAAAATAAGAGGGAGAGGAAGGGAGTGGGGTTTTAAAGACGCAGGATTAGATAGAGGAAGAGACGAAAGCAAAGGGAGGAGGGAGGAAGGAAGGAGGGAGGAGGAAGGAGGGAGGGAGGATGGGGATGGTGTTCATGCAGCAATAAGAGCAGAACAGGGAGAAGATGGCGCGACACTACAGTATCCGAGACAGTGCTGGCCGTAGAAGCAGCAACACGCAGGAGAAGAGTAATAAATCCACTCATCAATAGTTGTTCCATCATCATCCCTCATTCTCTGTAAATACAGTGTCGCCCGCGACAACCACAGGGAAAGAATTCTTCCTGTCAGGAAGCCAGAGATTTTGGGGTTTTTGGATGTCTTTCTGTGACATATTGATATAATGTGTAAAGATTGTTGACTTGGATGCAAAATGAAGATCTTGATATAAAAGATACACCGAATATTTCCTGAATCATGCTGTCTATCTTTACTTTTCTTTGCTTAAATTATTTCTTAAAAGGATGCAACACAAGGTCATTTTAGGGTTGACTTCAATGCACCCAAAAAAGTAGCACTGCGTGTGACTAACGCGTGACTAAATCGGACTTTGTGGACTGTGAGCTTGAGGTCACTCAGAATGTCTCTGGCTGTGATGGGCATCTGTCTTGTCTGTGTCTGTGGATAAATGAGGCTGAATGGATTCACAGGCTGGCGGCGCCGCAAAAGGCAAATACGTCAGCAGTTCTGTCACTCGACTGACTCATCGGTGGGCGATGCCAGATGGACAAAGAAGGTGTGAATCCTCCGATTTGTAAATACACCAAGAGAGCAATGACAGAGTCTGGTGACTGTCAGAGCAGGAGACCGGTTGGGGATGGCAGACTGACGTGCAGACGGACTGATGGAGATGGTATGGAGTTACAGAAGAGGGGGTTTAAAAAAACAATCAAACATGCAGGCGAGGGAACTGTTAATGCTGAGTGCGCAGAAAAGAAGAAGAAATGTTCCGAGAGTGCCGCGGCAGCAGTGCGGTGAAAGAGAGAAGTAACCAAATATAGGCATCCACAGGGTTTATTCATCCCTCCCTCGTTAAAACCAATTTCCGCCTCGCCTTGTAGGAAGCGAGATGCTGTCGGCGTGCTGATGTATAGCAACTCCTTCTCTTCATTCCTATGTTTGCCCACTGATTTCCTGAAGCTCTCTCCATCCCTCAGTGGCAGAGGAACGTTGTAAGGAGAGATGGTCCCCAGCTCCAATAGAGGTGACGGGGGCCAAGGCCGAGATGTAGTGGGAGTGAGAGAGTAGGAGGTAGTGTTCGAGAGGTAAACACAGGCACACACAGATCTGCTCACAAAGCCAGTTAGCCTTGCTTCAGTAGAAACAACCGTGTGCAGTCTTTTTAAATCTCTAACTGGTATTGAGAACTACAGAAAAATGACCAATCCTTTTAGCCGTTTTCTCAATGGAGCTCTGGACTAAGAACGATTTAAGGAAATATTCGGTGTAGTCTCGATGTGCAGTCTCTAATTGAGTAATTGGTCAAACTGAGCCCGGGTGCTCTTCAGTGGCCATGACAGTGAGGTCACTGTCAGGCGACCAAAGTGCCAGTTATACCATTTCCCCAGCTCCCTTGTACGAGTTCGTCGGTGTGCACGTTCTGTGCTGTGTTTTGTATCAGAGAAAAAGATATGATGATTCTATATGACAGATCGACTTCTTTATATATTTATGATGTAAAATGTAAAAATGTTGTTGGAGGATGCAGCATAAAGAAAGAATAAATTCATACTTGATTTAAACTAAAATGATTATGTGTGGGCGTTTTCATTCTATGTCTTGGTGATCGTCCAGTCAAACACACAGAGCAATCAAAGCGTGCACACACACACACACACACACACACACGGACACACAGACACAGTTGCCATTGTGTAAGTCCTACAGGCAGTTGTCCAGCTTTCTCAACTGTGCAACTATTCAGCTGGGAAAAGAACAGAACGAGGAGATGAAAACACAACACGAGCCGTGTAAACTTTGTTACTATTTAGCCACAATTGAAGCACAGTGACACTATACAGTACCATCACATTATAAACAACGCCTGCTCTGGCAATATGTTGATGTCGCTGCAGTGTAATAAGTCACACAACAGTAGTACTTTAGTAATAAAGATTAACCTGAACATTGTTGCGCACCACCTTTAGACATAAGATTATTGTTGAGATGACTAAAAAAAAAGAATTAAAACACAGATAGTCTAAATTAGGGATACTATCCAAATACATACACCCAAAAATAAAAAAAAGAAAATGTAAAATGTTCCACTAGTTTACAATGATTTGGGCACATTAAAACACTCCTGAAGTTGTAGTAGGTAAATATCGATAAGGATAGGATCTCTTTCATTGGAACTGAAATACCAACACTTTGAGTTAACCTAAAGGGTAGGGTCACACCTTTTGTCACTCCACTGTTCACATCTTTTAATTTAATACAGTAAGCCTTATCATATGCACATATGTGACCAATTTGATAAAAGTTATGACGCTGTGTAAAATATGATTAAGACACAATGTGATCATTTACTCATCCTTTTTGACAAATGCTTGATTGAAAACAGCACAAAGAAAAAAATGCTCAATGTTTTACCTGGTTAACTTTATTCATTTTAGTAAATAAATGCTTTCATTGAATTTGATGCCAGCAAGATGTTTCATTGGACAGGCAGAGGCCCCATCTGGGATTTGGTGCCCCATGAAAAAATATCACAATGGCCCCATTTACCACAATGCAATAATTTGTAATTTTGGATTCATTCTTATCTCCCCGCTGTATTTGTTTTCACATAACTGTTTTGTGTTAACAAGCTACTCAAACTGATTCCCCACAAAGTCTACATCTGTAGATGTCATTAAAGGGCCATAACTCAGTCTGCACCGAACCATCTGACTCGAAGGGATTATTTTAGTGTTGGCTATAACTTTCATACAGACTGAGTCGCTTGATGCTTCAAACTGTCCAGCATCCAACACAGTCCAGAGGCTGTTTCTGTTTTATATGTGGAAAAATAATTACAATGTTTGATTGAAAGATTACGTTTTCTTTCTTGAGTGAGAAATTCCCACAAACCCCTGCAATGATGCTTACTCACATGTCATTCAACACAATGTTTCTCACCTTCTCGAGATGGTTCATTGGGCTGGGGAAGGCTATGGACACCTGATTTAGTATAATTAGGTTGCTAAAACTCTTACCTGCACTGATCCAATGTAGGTTAGACAGGAGTGAAATGTAACTGTGAATATGTAGCTTATTTCACTGTGGACATCATGCTAACAGGTTCATTTCAACCAATCACAGACTAAATCCACTTTTATCGAGAAAAACTGGGTGTACTGTTGTCCTTCCTTTTCTCTCTCCTGTCTTTCCTTTTATGGAGGCTGACGGCGGTGCTCCTACTGGAGCTAACTGTGCAACTCCTACCTGCTAACAAGCACCTCAGGCAGGTCTGTACCATTTCATGCAGATACAGGGGGGTTGTCAATGTGGATGTTTAAGAAGTAAAGACAAAGAGGCTGTTCATTTTATTACCATATTTTGAATACATCGTGTTAATTATGATGTGTTAATCATTTAGTATTGTTTTTTCCTATCCTAATTTTTGGGGGCCCCTGTCAGTCATGGCTCCTTAGAATTGTCCTAAGGGGTCCTCTCAATTTTCCGGTGGCTGTAATCTTTCCTCAAGGTAACAAAAGGCTTTAACAGTCTGAGGATTGCTTGGAATGAAAATGTTAATCTGATTATGTTGGGAAATGTGTAGGAAATGTTATTACATTCACCGTCTTAGTTTAGTGTGTGGGCATGCTAATTAGCACTTAAAACAATGTTAACTTTTTAATTTGGCCTTAAATTACACTATTTAACAAAGTAACTTTCCTAGCTGATGGAGGTAGTAGTCAAGGGGTGGTAAACATAATAAAAATGGTTGTTAAGATATTTATACCTAAGTGGTGGACTGACTATCCAACACTGCCATCCAATAGCTAAATAGTCCCACAGGGTAATTTGGATAATCCACAAACCCCAATGTGTGTGGACCATTATTCATAGGAACTGTTTATTGTTACATTGGTTTCTGGCATTGTCTACGCTCACTCACTGGCATGGCTGGTATCTATGATGAGCTAATTTAAAGAAGTCAACAATGGCTCAGAGTTTTGGGCTGGCAGGTAAATACACAAACACAATTATTTGGTAGGCAAATGAAGACGTGTGCTTTTTGCTCATGCACAGTTCAGCCAGGCACAAATCTTCAAGACAAAGTAACAATTTCTATCTGACAAAAATCCTAACTCTGTAAAAACAGTTTGTCTTCATCCTGAGCAAACACCACACGCACACACACACACACACACACACACACACACACACACACACACACACACACACACAGACCACACCGTGTGGCACGGAGCTCACTCAGTGGAATCACAGCTTGTCATGCCTATATAAGGATGAAACAAGCACATCAGACATCCCTCACATTCCCATTGGTCTCCAAGCTTTTGTGTGGCAGAAAAAATTCCATGACGCACCTTCTTCGTAGACTACATATAAACTGTGTGGGTTCCATTGGACGCCGTCCATGTCACTCAACCATCAGCACAGTCGAAGGCGGGACATGAACGCTTTCTGTGGAAGCCACACTACAGTATGTTGAATACATGAATATTAATAATAACCAGTCTATGCATGAGAAGAGAGGGAGCAAAGGCGAGATGGGGAGGGAGGGAGGCTGTCTGCAGAGGGCTTCTTCAAGTGCGTCACTACTTTGTCGCAACTTCCCTCCACCTGCTGAGCCCCCCGTCCCTCTCTCCGTCTCCCACTCCCTCACACACAAACACACACATAATCACAAACATGCAAACAATCTCTCACTTTCTCAGGCACATACGCAATTTACACTTTGTTCACACTTTAGTTCAGGAGTTGAATATATGCAACCCCTCTGACTCTTCTGTCACAAATCTGGCATCTTATTCACTTCTCATCAGCGGCGCTCTGCGCTCCTTGCTTTCACACATCCCCTCTTTTCTCTGAAGCTTCCTTGACGTCATGTACTCTCCTCATCGCCTTACATCTCAACACTTTTGTCTGTTGCCTGTTTTTTTTCTAAGATGCGACCTCCAACATGAGCTGACAAGCTCCACTGATTCATGGCTTCTCTCACACTCAGTCCTAGAGTTTTCTGGAAATGTGCCGCTTCTGTCCTCAAATCTTGTCTGTCTGACTATTTGATCTGAAGCTCTTTTTACTGATGTTTTCTCTTCATAAATTTGCACATTATTCTGTTTTTCCTTTGAAAAGCCCTTTTAGCACATCTTTGTTATTTGTGCCCTTTTTGTCTTCTTCACAGTCGATGGGAATCTTTCCATATCAAAGAGAGCGGAACAGAAGATGGTTGCTGCAGCAAGCCAACATGAGAGAAAGACTTTTGATCTGGTGCATACATGTAACACTTGTTGGTTTCTTTATATTAAAGTATGCATATTTCTTCTTTAGGTTATGCCGGGAAAAAAGTTTACATTACAAGCAATAGTGCATGCAAATCAGACCAACAACTAGCACTTTAATGGAGCTCATGTTGTTTTTACACCTACGTGGAAAGATCTAAGGCTGTTACATAGATACACATGCGTGAATGATCATGTCAAGCAATGTAGAAGAGACCTCCTGTGCAAATGAATACTAGGAACAGGCTGTTCATTGTGTGTGTGTGTTACAAAGAGACAGAAAAAGGTTAAAAGTCGCTGACGCCAATATGGGGTGGAAAACAGAGCTCGCTGTTGACAGCATGAGATGAAAATGTGAATTAGTGTGAAAGAGACTGAGACAGAAAGATAGCAACAGAAAAGGTGTGATGTTTGAGTCATGTACTTGGATCTGGTCGCAGCTGAGAACATTTGGAAGGCTTAAGCGTGCACACGCATACACGTGCGAACGCACCCTCGTTGGCAGCGCTTGCCGTTGCTGGTGCGCCTTGAGAGAGGCCCACTGGGAGACAGACGTTCCTCCTCGCATCACACAAAAAGGGATCCACGCACATGCAGGCCTGCACACGCACAAATACAAATATGCAGAGAAAAGATATACATGCTCATGCGTGCATAAACAGCGTGGACTTGACACATTTTCATAAACAGGCTGCGGCCCCCAAAATATCTGAATGTTTTTTTGTCGGCATTTGCATTTCAGCGTGTATTTAAGTGTTTCTGAGGAGACAAGTGCGTCATGAACTCTGCTGTGATTCTGTTCCCCCCTGCAAATACATCTTAACAAAAATTCCACCTTTTCCAGAAATATTGATGCACGCAAGAAAAAACACTCCACACAGAGGGCTGAGTGTACAGAACGCACGCATATGCAAACACGAACCAGTGGTAACACACTGCAGACAGATGGAGACACTCGCATACAGATGTCTCAGAAGGATTCTGACATCATCTGTCAAGTTGTCATTGAAAGTGAGGTGATGAAGAGAGAACAGGAGGAGGAGGAAGAGGAAAGAGAGGGCAAGAGCAACTGGCTGAGCAGACATAAAAACAGAGAGGGAATCAACTGAGCAGGGCAAAGAGGGGAACAAGGACAAACTGAAGGATAGCAAGAAGTGTGAGGAAAACAGAGAGGCTGTCGGCAAAAATGAACGAGGTAGTTAGCACTCGATGAGGCTGACCTTTTCCTCTCATGTCACCTTTTCTTCTCGTTTTTCACTGTAAAACCCTGCTCACACCTCGCTGCTGTCTTTTCCCTCTTTTACTCTCATCTCATGCTGCTCACGCTGAGCTCGGGGTTACTGATCTCATGTCGTGCATTTGACATGATCACAGTCAGCTCCTACACATCTGGCTATATGCTTAGGAAATGGCAGGGTGTACCCCCAATTAAGCAGATCAAAGCTGTTTTAATTTTCTCACTCATTTAAAGGGGAAAAAAAACAAAACTCCCTGGTGTGATTTTCTGCCTTTTAACCAATCACAGCCATCTTGGGTGGGGCTATGTCATGGATGCAGCCACAGTGCAACTGCAAAATAGTATATATGGAGAATATGTTTATCATGTGCAGGGGGGTGAACCATGACACCTACAGTAAATACCCTCGAAATAAAGTGTAACAGCTGCTAGCTTGTTGAGGTCCGTACTGTGTTGAGTAACTTCCAGCGTGAAGCTTGCTTGCTCGGAGGTTCCATTTAGGGAAAACTGGAAAACTTTTGAGCGGCGCATAAATCCCAGGCGATTTATATCTTCTATATAGCTCCTGCACGAGTGGTTAAGCCTGACGGTTGTGGCGCTTTGAAAAGAAATAATGCACAATTTTACAGATGCATTGTCTCTCATGGGAAAATATAATTTTTTGGGCCACTGTGCATCACATGACATTGTGATTACACGGCTTGGCCACTATGTCAAACTGTTTTCAAAGCCTAGCGCTGTTCCCCGGGCTTAGCTACGAGGTTAGTTTTGGTGTTCCCTGTAGAGACAGGATTTTGAAAACGCTGACACACAGATACCGAAAGGGAAGACAATGCTGAAGGAAACAGTCACCTAGTAGCAGGCTCTTACTAACAATCAACCTTCTGAGATGTGCATATTCAAGTCACAAGTCTTCATAAACAGCCTGAACACTGCTTTTCTATCAGGCCTGTGATTGCTGGGATTGGATCAGTGTTCTTTTAAAGATTCTGGAAAGAGAGTTTTCTTGCCTTACATTCAGCACTCAAACCATCTTTTATATAGATAACACCTTGAGTTCAATTAGCAATTAGCATTCCCAGGCTTCTGAAACCAGCTGATGTGCTGTCAGTGAAGCACAAGTGACCAATACACTATACTTGGAAAAGAACAGAGATGCTTTGGAAAGAAAAGCTTCAGGACCTCTGGATGAAATGTGGTATCTCTTCCTCTATTATTTAGGAAGTGAGAACTCAGTCTGGACGATCATGCATGCTTCATCTTTACTGGGTAGTTCTCAAGACAGTTGAATCAGAGAATGTTTTCCCCTTTTCTCAAGTTCTCTCTTTTTTTTCCCTTCATTTTTTGAGTACATAATAATGACTGTATCTGTGCATATACACATGTACTCATCAGTGCACTAGATGACAACATTTTTAATATCATCACTCCTCAAAAACAGCACTTTTTTTTTTGTAAAGCCTTGACCGGATGAATGATGAATGACAGATGTCTGTGCCTGTACTGTTGTGGGATTTTACCAGGCCTCCATCTGGCTCTGAATGTTTTAGGGAATCATGTGGGTGTAGTCTTACAGCAGTGAATTCAAAGTATGAGAATATGGTGCACATAAATCAGACACCAAGTTTCCTCACTCTTTATATTAGCCCAGCAATCTGTGTGCATCTGCTGTCTGTCCACACTGAGAAGAGCACTGCAGTGCAGTTTCTTCAAGGCCTGGGGAGGAGTGAGACTTTCACTTTTTTAAAACTTGCCTCATGTTGCCTTCAGTTCACTTTACACAAGCTGACTAGACACAGTTCTAGTGGCCCCCCTTGTGCATATCTAGCTCTGACACGGGTTCAATTCTTAAAGAGACATGCGCACATGAGCTAAAGCTGCCGATGGTGTAGCTACAGGGCCTATTCACAGGTGTACCCTCTGATACAGAGCTATGGAAACTTCTGAAAACGTTTTGAAAAGAGTATTTCTTAACAATATGAGATATTCCTGAAAATCGGAATCTGAAAGAAATCATATCGAGAAGCTGCTGTAAGTGATATATTTGTATTAAAATAAGTGTTAAATAGCTCTATATTGCAACAGTATACACTGTTGTAGAGTGTTTGGTCAGTGACCCATGTCTCTCCTCCCTCTGCTCATGCAGTAAAAGACAAAATACATTTTCTTGTATCGCTGCACACTTTAGCCAATCAGAACTCAATAAAGATGCAGTCCTGTCTCAGGTTTTTATGATGTCATAGCTTTGTGACTCAGGTAAATGACTGGAAAAATATGCACATGGTGTCATGTTTTCGATATTTGGTAAGTCATTTCCTGTTTCATTTTGTAGATTATATCCTTATGTGACTTTCCACTTCCTGTCTTTGTCTTTTCCCCAACGTTTTTTCTGTGTACCCTTGTGTTTCTTTTGTTCATCAGTACTTGTGTATTTAAGCCTGTATTTTTCCCTTTCACTTTTTGTCAGTTTCTCTGTTCCTCATCCCTGTGTTCCTGATTTGTCCCCCATGGACTTATGGGTTGTCCTCCACTTTTGTGTTACTTTGAATTTTTCTAGGATTTTCCTTGTTGTCTTTCAGTCATTGTTTCTTACCCTGCCAGCTATTGTGTCTGCATTTGGGTCCTCAATCTTTGTGGACTATAACACATGGTAAATTCAGCTTTTCTAAAATGCGGTTCACATTATGAAGCAGTCTTTTTTAACCGAAACCATATTTCCGGAACATAACAAAGTAATTTTGATGCGTGACCCTAACCTAACTTAAAAAAAAAAAGGAAATTATAAATTCATAATAAGGTCAAAACAGGACACACACCCCAGTCTCCTGGATGAAGGGTTAGGGTTATCTACTCTGTCCCTTCATTTCCTGGCATGATAAGGATAGAAAAAATATGGATCCTCTATCTTACCTAACCTCTTTCCAGCCATTCATGCTTGGTGTAAGCAATGATGATGACGTGACACGCGGCTTTCTCACACAAGTCAAGATGTTGAGAATGCACCAGTAAGCTCAGTTAATTAGCTTAGTATATGACATTAACTGTTATGTCTTGTAATTTATTTTGGTAACAGTGAGATATTAGAAAAATTGTCAGACCGATGGACTACGGACACCTAGTTTAATGCATCAAGCTGTTTCATCTTACTTGAACAAAAAGGGGAGTAGATATGTAGGTCCGCCAAATATTTGTTTAATCAAGCATTCTAATTTATTCTTGTGGTCATGACTCATCTACAGTATTTTCCCCCGTAATATGCAAATTTTAACTGGACTTTTCACATCTGACAACTCTGATGCTCTTGTGGGAAATAACTCCAACATGGTGACACCAGAGAAACCGACCTGGGCGCCCCTCAGGACTGACCGAGGCAAACTGCAGGTTGCAGAACGGAAGCTTTCTTGTCCTGTGACATGGATAGATGGATTTTTCCCTTAAAAAGAAATTTGAAGGATAAACAAATTGGGATTATTTCCTGATGTTAATTCTCTTGGCTAATGCTACCAACTGCCAGAGGCTAAAAGGCTCAGAGAAAATATTTCTGGGAACTAAGGGGGTGGGCATGTCTGATATCTCTATCTGCTATTATCATGATACAGCACCAATAAATTAGTCCTCCTACCTGCAGTTCCCACTCCTGTGTGTCCTAATTTCCCTCTTTGCCTCACTGATTTAAACTGTCACAGCCCAACTACATCACAAGCTCGTACCAAAATGACTCTTTGCCTGCCCTTTGCAGATTACTGCCCCCTTCTTTCTTTCTGTCTTCAACTCTGCGTTTTTCCGACTCTGTTGGAGCCTCTCCGCCTCTTCTCTAATCTCTCCTCCACAGCACAGAATGAAACTTTGTGTTCTTCCCAACATCTTCCCACCTCTTTCTCTCTCTCTTTCTCTCCAGCTCCCTCCTCTCTCACCCTCTTCTGCCTCCTCTGTCATCCTCGGGTACGTTCTGTTCTACCGACTGATGACTGGCCTTGTCACTGAGGTGTCACCACGGTCGATAGTCATCTATACTCATCATTCAGTTCTACTGTTGAAACTTCACTCTCTTGTGATTCCACTGAGCAAACGCCGATCGTATTTATAAATGGGAAACAACATAATGGCCGGAGGTGATTTTAATTATTTAAGTCCGTCTAATGATCGAACCATTTGATACCAGAAACAAAGCGTGGTGTTCATGCAGACATTTGTGAGCCTTTCATGTCCAAGTAAAAGTTTGATCTCGTTGCTATTCATTTTTTGTCTGTTATATTCAATTATTTAAAAGAAAATCTTGAGCAACTTGAACACCCCCTGAGCATCCTGTTCAACTGCTCACCATGCTGTAGTAGTGACGTCACAGGGCAGTCTAGCACCCTGTGACATGTTTGGGTGCAACAAAGAACATTTTTGACCACAGCCAACCAAACCCCAGGATCCACAGGTTTGATAAGAGATGCATCAGACTCATATCTTTGTATTATCGACAAGGCTATTTCTGCAGTCTACTACGCGGCTGTGGCTCAGGGGTAAAGCCAGTGTCTTGTTATCGGAAGGTCGCTGGTTAGATTCCTCCGATCTGCATGTCGACGTGTTCTTGGTCAAGACACTGAACCCCAAACTGCTCCTGACGTGCTTGTCGGCACCTTGCATTGCAGCCACCGCCATCAGTGCATGAATGTATGAATTACAGTTGCTTTGGACGAAAGCGTCTGCTAAATGCCCTAAAAATGTACTCTTTAATGTCTTATATATATTATGTTCTTCACTTTGAATGGAGCAGTTGAAACATTTCTCTCCAATGAACGGGAGCTGGTCAGAGAGAAGTCAGCCAACGAGACGAAACGTAATATAAATTAAGTTTATGTAAGGTTTAATCATTTCTTTTTATTACTTCTAGTAGGCAGCAAGAAATAACTGGGTAAAGAAGTGTGTGTGTTTAAAGTCAGAGTGACTTTGCTGGAAAATGACCGATAAGTGGATATCATGGAATACAGATGTTTGATGGGAGAAGGGAGGTAATGGTGACCCAACTCTGTTTTGTTGCACCTGCCCTTTACAATAAGCACCACAATCAAAAAGCTATTGAGTTCCATTGTATTTGTGAGAAGCCAGACACCTCTATGGCTGATATCTCCAAAACAGTCTGGGTGGATAAATAGCTTGACACGAAAAAGGAAAACAGAAAATAAAATAATATATATATATTTGGGGTGACCTCATTGACTGCTCGAGTTAAAACAATGAAAAAATGCCAGTGTCCTAATTTGCACTGTAGTCTGAGGGTGACTAACGCGGCAGCAAGAAGAACTTGACCAGAGGCATGGCGGGGGAACAGAGAAATGACGGACCAGGACAGAGGCCTCCGCACTGTAGCCCACTCAGACCAAACGGAACAGCGTGGGCCACCCGGGCATTTGACTCAGTACAAACATCACAAGGACAGTTGTTTCCCTGCAGACTAGGCGAGAGAACTGCTGCTACTCTGAAGAAGCTGTGTTCCTGGCTCTCATCCAGTTCTCTCTTCTCCTTTTCCAGACAGTGCAGAGAAATAAGCATAAATTACTGAAATCTTAAACGATTGCAGAGTTCACTACCTCGCTTGGGAATACAGCTCTGCTTAGCATCCCTTTTTGGAGTTTGATCATACAGAAATTTGAACAAATGCCATTTTTTTCGACAATTTAGTCCCTGCTGAAGATACCCTGTGCCCATTACTGGCCAAACACATCGGGACCCTGTTAATCATTTTTTGAGTTTTGACAAACTGCTCTGAAACTGTTTAATGTTCTCTTTCAGAGGTGTGGGTTGCTTAGTCAGATTTTGTCCATATAAATTACAGTTTATTTACATCCTCTGTGGGATGGTTTTAAGGATGGCAGTGCACAGTTTGTACGGTTCAAATTCAATTTAATGCGTGAAGAAAATGTCGCAGGGGATAATGGCTGTAGCTGTGGGTGCCTGTTGAGTTTACTGAGTCACCGGCTAAATTAGGTTAAAAACAAGCTATCACTCATGCCACCGCAGCACTAAACAAATAAGAAAAAACATGTGAATGCGTACGGGGGATCACCACATACGGATGATCAAAGTGTGGCAAATCCGTTGGAGGCTTATGTGACGTCACAGACGGGAAACTCTCCTGGATCCGACTCTTTGGTCAGTCTGACATTGAAATCAATGCCACAGAAGATGAAAAGCGGAAAATATTTTGCCTGGCGAGATGATGCAATGACTAACTGACAGGAAACTGTATGAATGCATCAGGGATGTCAGGTTAAAGGGGCTCTGAGGAACACCGAGACGAGGCTCTTGAGAAAGTGCATCCAGTCATACATACTTTGGACAATATCAAAACAGCCCAGTCGCATTAAACAACTTATACAAATCATCCACAGGCTCACATACTGAGAGTCAGTCTGCTCAAAGAACTGCAGAGCTTGTGGTCATGTGTGGGACGATCCTTAACCTGTGGAACCTGGGAACGTATGTTTGTGTTCGGGTCAGCTTTACCAGAAAATATCACGGGTGGGTGCGGGTGGGCGGGTGTGCACAGAGGCTTACAGACGGCCCGACATTAGCCAGTGGCTGCCCTCAGGTTTGAACCCTCACAGACTTAGCAGATATCACCAGGTAAGCCAAAACGCACGCTAAAGTGCCCTCCTGAGAGCCAAAATGCACGCTAAAGTGCCCTCCTGAGAGCCAAAAAAGCGTGCCAAAGTGCCCTCTTGGGAGCCAAAACACGCGCTAAAGTGCCCTCTTGGGAGCCAAAACGCACGCTAAAGTGCCCTCTTGGGAGCCAAAACGCACGCTAAAGTGCCCTTCTTTTCGCCCCTGCCCTTCAAAAAGTCTGCGCACGCCACTGCATCCAAGTCACTGAACGGACTTCCAGGCTCTTGCCTTTGGGCCCATTCAGACAGAAATCAGTTTTTGCAGTGAGTCATCTTTTCCAGTTTTCCAGTCCAAGATCTCAGAACAGATAAGCGGCTGATGTCACTGTCAAACGGTCCCTGACTTAACGTGAAATAAATATACATTTAAGCCTTAATCTGACTATCATCCAGGTGAGGCTCCTGGACCAACTGGTTGTCCTCCATGACTTCTTCTCCGTCTGAGGTTCTCATTTATCCACACAAGTCTGTTTCCCTTTGTCCTCTCACCCTCAAGTAATTTATGCACAAGGTGGGTAACTGTCTAACAGCTAGACATGCAACTACTGCCAAAATAAAGTAGTGAGTTTTTTTTTGGTAGTTGCTGTGGAATAATAATAAAAAAAGTTTGATTTAGGAAATGTGTCTTTGTTAATAAAAATGCTGTATGTACAATAACAATATCAGACATTTAGGAGAGCTATCATCTGAGATACTTTTTAAAAAACTATTTCGACTTACTGAGAAGCGCCTCTGTCTGTGAGTTTGTGAGTGCGGACACTTGGGATGGGCCATACTCTGTCAGGGACAGAGCATGCCTTCATGAAAACCAACTCGAAACACCAAGATAGATATTATCTGAACAATCACTCATGAAGAAAAATCAATCATCACAAAAAAAATTATAATATCGAAATAAACATAGAAAAAAGTAGAACAATAGACATGTATGTATTACTTATACATCGTCTGTATCGACATATACACATTTGAAAAAGACAATCATATTTGTTATTGTCTGACAGGCAACAATACAGAGCTTTTAGACAGAGGGTCATAAACGGTTTGAGAAATAGTGTTTGAATGTGAATGAGTAAGTCAGTGACCTTTGAAAGTGAAATTACAGTGTCATCTGGAATGACCGATAAGCAGTGAGTAGGTCGTCCTGTTGGAAGGTCAGCTCTGACTACGAGTTCACAGATTTTAGATCAGTGTTTTTGGTCAGTTATTTCTCGTTTTATTTTGAAGTTATCCTCTTGATCCTGACCAGCCTGATTGTTCCCCCCTCATCGGTCTCAAATAATCCTTGTTAGCTCTGCCCTGCTCCCTGTGTGTCTCCAATTGCACCTCATCCCCTCGTTTGTTAAGTGTTTATTTAAGTCAGGGTTTGTCTCTTTCCGTCCACGCGTCTCCTGTCTCTGTTCTGGTCCTCACGGTTTTCTGGTTTGTCCTCAGTTTAGTATTTATCTTTTGTTTTTTCCCTTGGACTTTCCTTTGCCTGTCATTGGATTTGACATTGCACACCAGCTCAGTAAAGCTTGCTTTTTGTTTTCAACCTGCAATGTCTGCATTTGGATCTTTTTAGAACTGTGACAGGAGCACATTAGCAAACAGTGCGTGGGGAATCCTTAAAGACTGATTTATGATTAGAATCATATTTCAAACTATGACAATATTGTTGAAGAATCCCTTAATTCTTTCCCCAAAGCAGATTATTATAAAATGCTTCCATTATCTGAGTCAATATTTCTCTTGTTGTGACTTTAACTTTGGCTGACATTCTATCCTTCTACAGCATTTTGTATTCAGCCTTTCTCACACTGCCTGTCCCTAAATCATTCCATCATGTTGTCCCTTTCATTCATTCATTCATTCGATTCATTTCATTCTAAGACTCATCTGAGCTTCAAATGTAGCTACTAAATTGACTATGGATGGAAACTCTGGCAATATAATATTCTTGTTTGTTGGTTAGCTCTCGACAGCAGCTGCCACTTTGGCTCAAGTACCCCTCACTGTAGAGGTGGTTAAATTGTCCTGAGAAGTTATTTGGGAGTAATTATAATTGCTCAGAAGATAAAGAGGATGACTCCTTGCATTTAGAAACTGTATGAAATCCAGTTATTCTTTCATAGTACCTGACCAAAGGTGGAATATATCGTCAGTATAACATGACCCGATTCCTAGGCGAAGAAAACAGAAATAGCGAGGTCACACACAGAAAATCTCCACATACGGTTCTCTTACTGATTTTATTTCTCCTTGTAATAAGCAAACTATCCAATCCGATCCCAATTTTGTGAAAGAAACAGAGTTATAATGTCAAGCACTTTCAAGCACTTAAACTAAAATCCAAGCACTTTTCAGACCTTGAAAACACAACACTGAAATTCAAGCACTTTCACGGATTTCAAGCACCCGTACGAACCCTGTTGTTCAAAGTGTCTAACTTACCAGGAGACATGGTTTGCTGTCACGGTGCTACGCATAGCTGTGCCTTTCAACAGCTGATAAAAAGAATCTTTGACATTTAAACTTTTCAACCAACTTGTTATTTATAATTTAATACTGGTAATCTTAGAATTGATATGGGAAAGAGTAGACTGTTGATAAAGTCTTTTAAATGGTCTCTGGATTTTGTACAATAGGGTAAAGTCTGTTTCATGTCTGGATCATCTGAGCCGGACATTAGCATTCACACTAAATTAAATCAAACTAATTCTCCTCTGGCTCCGGCTCTACAAAGAGTTAAACTATGACCAGAATATATGTTTAAAACATTAAAAAATTAACTAACATTATCAACAGAGTGTGTGTGTGAAGAACAGTAGTGTTTATCACTGCGTACGGAGGTTAGCATGCTAATCAGCTAGCCCCAGCCTGTTCTGGCTCATAATTCCACTCTGCACTGTGAGAGATGATAGTCAAATAGCCCCTGTAGTTTTAGCTGGGATACGTATGGGAGTAGCGGCCTCTCAGAATAAAAAACAGTATAAATGCTCAAAATGTCAGGAACTAAATATTCCTATATCTGTTTTTCTTACCTTCTGGATTCAAGATTCTCTGTTTAACCAAACCCACCCAGGAATTGCACTGGCTCCATGCTCCGTCGTCCGTCAAACCCCCACCGCCTCCTTTTTGAGTTCCTGCGATAATTACAAAATCACGCATGACCATAGTTATATGTATGTTTTACTAACATAACAACAACAACAAGTGTTCCCAACCAAAGAATTAGAACAAGTGCCTCAAATGTCTCTTTTTTGTTTTGTGCTGGCGTCAACACAGTGTGTTTTATAATGATGATGGTGATGTTTTTTAACGGTGTTATGTTGTTCTTTCAGTATGTGACTTCCTGTCTGCTCTGTGCCGTATTCGTCTGAATTGATGTCTTGCGTATTTGCGACGGAAGGGTCCGGAATGCCGGAGCTGCACTGGAGTGGATACGCAACGCAGTGGAGCCAGTGGAAGTACAAACATGCACTAGAGTGACACCTATCAGCTCCACTGCAGACACAGATCTGGTGGAGTTTAAGGGTAAGACGAGATTAATTGCCATCATAAAATACACTTCATCTAAGCTTGACATCAATGAAATTAAACTCACCAAAACAGTCTTGGTTTGTCTTTCCAAAATTAGAAATAAATCCTCAATTTACCAGGTAAGATGTAAACTAAGTGACTTAGCGATCCTTTGGATTTAGTCAGCTAATAGGACCACTCAGCTCAATGGCTAAGTGAGCTAAATTTCTCAGGGCAGCTAGACGCCACAGCCAAAGATAGCAATGGTAGAGACTATAGCAAGCAGCAGTCAGCTGTGTTTTTGGTGCGACCTTCAACAGGTGGCCACATGTTACAAATGACACCTTTAATGCAAAGTGAGTGTTCTCAGTCTTCTAGTCAAATTTCGGTGACAAGGTGAATAATAATCCCATTTCCAAAAATGTCACACTATATGTTTAACAGGGGGTCACTTATAGCACTCAAAACAACGCGAGCCAAGGATCAACAAATATACGGTAGATGATAAATAATGAGCTAATTTAAAGTTATTAACATTCCCTTTTGTCAGGACAATATTTTAGTACATTCATAGCTGAGAAATTCTCTGTCAAACCCAGTGATTTAAAATGTATTCTCGATTGGAGGTTTGTTTTCTGATATATATCAATCAGCGCAGTAAAGAACAAGAGGGTTTAATAATTTATAATGACGTGATGGAGATGATACTAATCATATCACAGGAGAAGTGAGTGTTAGTGAGTGGGAGGCAGCATGTGTTCATAGTATGCATATTACAGAAGGGAACGAGAGATGAAAATGAAGAGGTGTGGGTGTGTTTGTTTTTTGTTGACCTGTATTTATTGAGCTGTAAAAAAACTATTTAGGTGTTGCCTCATTAGTGAGTTCTGGTGTGTCATTATGGAAAGATGTGGCTTCAAGCTTATTCAAAAATCCTATTTCTTCTTCACCTGTGGGAGAAGTATTTCTAAGAAGACAGTCCTGTTGCTCATTTGCATGCGCAGGAGACAGAAAAGCGTCTCCTGACGTTTTCGTGAAGTGCCTGTCAGACATGAATGAGCTTCTTCATAGGGATCACGCTGAGATAGCTACACACGACGATTCCTTGGAAAGTGCTCCCTCTGTCTCCTGTTCCCTTTTGAGCCTTTCATTCTTGCCGTACCCCATTCAAACATTTGTGTCAGTATCATTTCACACACATCACAACCAAAAGGCGTCATCGCGGCTAAATATAGAATCCCATCTGATCCCACCCTCATGTCACATTTGGCATGCTTGAGCTTGTCTGATTTACACACATTATTTATGATCTGAACAGCTCTTTTCCAGAGTTCTTGGACTAGAAGTGAGTCATTCCCCACCAGTTTCCCTGCCTTCTCCCAGCCCCGGCCCCCCTACCCACACCACCTCGCCTTCTGCCGTCAATGCCGCGGTCTATTTTCACTCTGCAGAAATTAATAGAAAATGACTTCATCAGATGAGCTACATCCTTTTGTAGTGCTCATTGATAAACTGTATCTTTTGTCAAGCGGTCTAAAGCCTTGAGCAAACAGGAGCAACAGGTGGTGTTTGTGTATGTTCTTGACTCATTCAAAGCCTTCTATTATTAGCATGTGTCATTTTTCAGCAGTTTGTCGGTGGATTAATAGAGTCTCTGAACCATATTTCCAGTTGAGAAATAATTAAGACATTCTTACAATATATGCTGTGCAACCTGTTTCAGCCTGTATTTCAAAGAAGCTCATGATTAGTATATAGGTATGAACTGCTAATAAAGCAGGGGCTTAGCACAGAGCTATGTGGGAAACCACTTTTAACTTGAAAAAAGCTTCTTGAAAACACAATTACTTGTTATATGAAACCATCTCCAGAGCCTTCACATTCTACATCTTCTGTAGGCTGACTTGTGTAGAGACAGAAAAAAAGAAATGAGACAAGGTAGTTCGCCAAACAGCCTGGAGGTATTTAGTGGCCATCCACAGCAAGCTTAGCCAACAGGGCCCTCCAGAAGTGCTGTCGTCACAGTGAAGCAGCAGGCTTCTAACCCTCCAACCCTGAGCAAATTGTAATTTCAAAATGTGTGTTGTCCTGTGGCAAACATGAGCAAGGACGATATATTCCTCGTTTGGTACACACAACATGTAGCTAAAAAAAGACACATTTTCACAACAGCCATTAATTAACTGCTTCCTCACAAATCAAGCCCCAGAGTCCAGTTAACAAACAAACCAAAAAGTGTTGGTATAACTGAGAAATACTGGGATTATTAACTGAAATTTAATAACTGAATTTCAAATCATAATCCCTCATGCTCCTTGTTAAAAAAAGTAATCACATTAAGCAGGCTTCTACATTACAGCCCAACACTCAGTTGGACAGAGTTGAAAATTCAAACCCTGCCATGTGCAGGCCCAACTTCACACTCCTCCTCAATATAAAGGGTGGATGATATTTCCTCACTAGGATAACTACGTTTAAATGACAGTATGTAACTTCTGCTGCTATGTGGCTCTCTATCACAACAAAATATGTTTATGGAGTGTTGGAGGGCCGGATGGAGTGGGGGACGAGAACCGCTGTTGCATCTATCTGATGTGACTCAGGCGAATGTTCCAAGATGAAGGTCGCTGACTTCCCTATCCCAGATATAGCTGCAGGCGACCTAATGAAACACGTGTGAGAGCAATTCTCAAATGTCCCTTCTTATTTTTATGTATTGTGCTGAAACTTAACAATAGATACAACATTATTATTGAAGGTCAAATCTTATTGTTTGTGTGCTTCCAACACGAGCTCTGTCTTGTGATAGCTATGTGGTTGCAGAGTATGAATGGATGTGTTCATGAGTGGTACATGATGTAAAGTGCCAGGTAAATGAACATAAAGGAACTTAGGTAAGGAGTTATTCCTGAAGGGGGTTGGTGAATAAGTAAGGGATAATGTATAGAACGGCGGTCATTATCGGGAAAAGAAGTCGAACCGCACCCTGGTGCGAAGCGTGAAGGGATAATGTGCGGTTCTATACATTATCCCACTTATTGCACAAAAAAAACCCAACCCACAGTGTGTCTTTTTACAATTTATTTGTCACCGTTCATAGTGTTTTTCAGCAGAGAAATATAGTTCGCCAAATCGACACCGTTTCGCTTCTCCCCCTTGCTTTCCTCTCTTTTTCTTTTCTTGACTGGTGACGACAACTCACCCTTTTGCCAAGACTCGAAATCACCATATTTTCCAAAAACATTAAGTTGATGTGAAACTCATCACATAGTAGTGGCCTAGGAGTACGTTTTTTTCCGATATGAAGTAGACTGCAGATCAGCTGACGTCGCTTAGCGACCAAATACACTGGGATGATAAGTGACCGGACTACTTGTGGAGCAAAGATTCAAGAGCGCGAAGTGCTACGAAATATGTGAATCAGAGGCAAAAAGGCCACTTCCCTTGACGGTGGTCAAATATGCTTAGCAGCGGTCAATTAGACGAAAATAATTGACCACGTTGGGAAGGCTCATTCAAGTGAATGGAGCATTCTACAGCATTAAAAGGGCCTTGTAATACGTGTGTATACGTGTTTTGACCTTAGGATTACGTGACACGCAATAATGGTTGAAGTGTGTAAGAAGTGTATGTGTATCATGAGATGGAGGTGGCGATGATTAGAATAGTGTTTTGAAAGAGAACATATGTATTCTTGTAACTGTTACAAATTGAATGTATTGTTACTAATCATCATAAAGGCTGAGGAGATACTGCCTGTTCTCCGCTGGTGTGTGACTCTTGCTTGCAAGCAATAAAGCACTTCCAGAAAAGTAATATTGTGTCCGAGCTTAGTGTTTGACCAACTCTCATTTGCACTACACAAGCAAGTGGTTTTAAGTTGCCACGACACACACACCGTTAACTTGAGTAAACATGTGGATTTCTCTGAGTTAGAACATTGTTGGAAACGTTGTGGTGGTACACAGCTCAGCAAATGATATGAAAAGATCTTTTCTTTTTTAGAAATTTTAATGCAGAACTAATACATATTATATATTTAAGTAGGCCGATAACTTAAAAAGTACTTTTACTACCTTTCACTGAGAGCAAGACATCTTTTCACATGTGGTAGCTGATAAGAGTGTTTAAGGGGCCTCCAGACGTGCCTTGGGGTCTTATCTGTAGCAATCCTCAAAGACAAATACTCTCAGAACAACTGCAAAGCTACTGGAGCAGCAAACTATCTCAAAGCAGAGAGCACACAGAGAAACTTGCACACAACAGTATTGTTGTTGGAAGAAGTTGTCAGTGGTTGGACCTTAGCTAGTTCTACACCTGCATCCTCTCAATCAACTGTTTTCAACCTTTTAAAATGGGTGACAAAGGACAGAAAAAGGATGTCCAAAAACATGACAAAGGACTAAAAGCTCCAAATGGACTTCAAACTGTTGTTGTGCGTGAGTTTGAGCCGGCGGACAAACCAGAAGTCCAGCTGATCTTTTATGATGGAGTGATGGAGATGATACCAGACATCGCCTTCAGAGGCCTGAGACATCACCCCGAGAGTCTCCTGCTCTATGCTGCTATGACAGGTAGGATTACAAAATAAATGGTATATTTCTGTGACTGCTTCTGCAGCTTGGAAAAATTTGTAAGGTAGTAATCGCAAGCACACTGATTAGGAGAGGTCAGATCAGGAGACTATATTTTATGAGCGACATCTTTTTCTGTTTTTTTTTTCTGTTAAAGTTTATTGATTTTGATGAAAACAAACATTAACATTTTTTTTCTAGTTATTGATTATGTTTCTAATGTATTGTTCAAATGAATGTGACATTTGTTCTCTTGTTCGCTCACTCTTCATGCCTCACCTTCAGTCTGTGCCCATGGGTAAAGTTATAAGCGCAACAACTTTAGATTGTCATTATTTTCACACATCTGCTCATATCTCTCCTCCGGCAGTTATATGTTTTGTCATCACCATGTGCTGGTGGGTGATAGGACTCCTCCCTGTAGTTGTGCTGTGTGGGCGCTACTTCTACAGCAGACGTGTGATCCACGGTTACCTGGAGCACGCCATGCGCAAAGACATGGAAGACATCGAAGGCTTTTACATGAAATCGTCAGGTAAATATCGTAGAATTCACATTCCAAGTGCAGTGTGTACTGAAAACATATCTATGGTGCACATTGTGGAATTGAGGTACCCAAGTTAACTGTTGCAGAACCTTGATTCATCTTTTATCCCCTGATTAGCAACACATAAGAACGACCTCTTTGAATTGAACACAAGTGAGGGTATTTTGCACAGCTGTACCTCCAGGACAGCTTGAGCCTTCTGTGAATGAAAAGTGAAGTCATGAAAATGCCTTAAATCTGCATTCTTTCTAAAGGCCAGCAGGGAGGAGACTAAGGTTTAGAAAACAAGTCAAATTGTGTGTAGGCTTAAAATGACTCGACTTCTCACTTGATCCATTACTTCATCCAACAGCTTATTCATGTCTTTATGGTCTCAATCTAGAGTTCCAAGTCTTCAATACAGCATGATGTTCATTTTGTAAATTACAGTCCCCTCCAGAGTAAAATAAAAGATAAATCAGGGTATGCTTAGGGCGTGGCCAGGATTAGGGTTATTCCAATCGGAATAGCCTCCCTAGCTCCAACATTCTCATCCAAATATGTGCCTTTCTGGCTCCATTACAGTCCAACGATGCGACACAGTAATGACGCACCTTATTTTCAGGTCTTGAAATGCATTCAAGAGGGAAGTTAATTCAATTTCTGCAGCAGAAACAAACCTAACCGTTTCTATTTTTGATTATTACGCAAAAAGTTAGATGACTAGTTAGCCGTAAGTTCTGGCAGATGCCACAGGTAGACGAGAACAAGGTCATTTCAATTGAAAACTTAGACATAATGTAGTGTAATTCTGTCCACACTGGCTGCAGCCTTGCACAGAATTAACATATCTACGGAATAAAACTATGTCAGGGATAGGACAATAAATCCCTGCTCTTACCTCCAACATTGTGTTTCACAGTCGGATGAAGTACTAAGAAAATTTGAAAATAGTAATTAAAAAAGTTTGATTATGGACCATATTAATAACATGAATAATGACATGAAAACTTCATAGAGACTTAACAGTCATGTTGCTGATAAGACTGACAAGCTTACTGGGAAGAGTGTGATAATGGATGCACAATTTGTACCCAACCTTTCTAACCTCTCTAAGCTTCCTGTGCTCACGAATGACAGTTTTCACACCACACTGCCGCACTGCTCAGGCTTTCCCTGCCACCGAAAGACGTGTAATAAAATCAGGACTGACAAGGATATTGTTGCTGGGAAAAAAAAGAGACTTGAATTAATTATGTGTGAAACTGAATGATTCTATTTTTCAAAGCATTTTCAAATCCTTTATTCATCATAGCTCATGTTGTGTCCTTGCCCTCAAACTCAGACTCCTGTCTGTGGGTAGCAGTGCTGGAGGGCAAAGTGGTGGGTGTCGTAGCAGCAGTCGGACAGCAGAAGTCAGGAGGTGCTGTCGAGTTGCAGCGGATGTGTGTTGACCGGAGCTGTCGGCGGCGGGGAGTCGGTGTGGCACTGGGACGGAAGGTTCTAGAGTATGCCGCCGCTCACGGATACTCCTCTGTTTTCCTGGGAACTTCAGCCTACTCAAGTGCTGCCCACCAGCTCTACCAGCGCCTGGGCTTCCGCTGTGTTGGGGTCACCAACGGGTACATCACACCCGGTGCAAGATTGTCCTTACTGGGAAAGATTTTCTACAGGGTCCGCCATCATCACTACAGCCTTGTTGTAGGAAATAGTAAGATCACTTCAAAAGGACAACACTGACCTTAGGAGAAAACACACAACTCAAGTGGATTTTCAAGCCTGTCTGTAATATAAACATTCCTGACTGTTAGGATCCCAGTTCTTTATGTTCTTTAGTTTCCTGTTTAACTTGAAAGTATCTCCGTATGTGTCACGTCTGGCTTTTCAGTTCCTCCCGCGTGTTTTCCCCTACCAGTGTTTTTCCGTTCCTTCCCTCACCTGTCCTTTTCCCTCTTCAGTCCACCTGTACCTGATCCCCTCATTAGTGTGTGTATAGTCTTTGTTCTCCCTCATGTCCATGTCAATCCTTGTTCATCCGTCTTCCTCTGTCTTTGTCCGTGTCCGCCTGTTCTGATTTTTCCCATTTGATTTGTACTTAGCTTTTACTGCACTTTGTTTAAGCCTTTAGTTGCCACCTTGTCTTTTTTAGTCCATTTTAGCTTGTTTTTGTCCTTGTTCTCTTGTTTTCTTGCATTGTTCAGCTTTGTTTTATTAAGGTGCTCTTTTAGTTCCCCTATTCTGGCATCCCATGTGTATGTGCATTGGGGCCCTCACCTTATTTAACCATTTAACCATAACTTATAACACTAACAACCAACCTACCTGGATAATGACTGACTTTCTCAAAGACTGAGTTAGTGTATTTATTTCACCAGTGGAGTAGCAAAGGAGGAGTTCAGCATGGCTGTCTTTGACAATGTTATACATTTGCAATGTCAGCAATGGTTTTCTGTGTTTGATTTATTTCAGAACCTGCCTAAATAAAATAATCAGGGCATGTACTTGGTACAAGAACAGTATGAACTAGTGTAAAAGCACCAGCAGGGAGAATTTTTGCTGTCGTGGAGTCCTGCAAAGCACTTTTGAGACTTTATATGCAGGGATAGAAAAGATAGTTGGTTTCTGTGCTTCTTTCATCTGGCACTTTGAATACTGACCATGACCGTTGATTGGCTGTTTGTTTTGATTGTTGACACAGTTAAATAGGCAGAACGACCATTTTCATTGTGTCATCATATTTGAGCAACTCTTCCCTTTCAGAGATCCTATTTTTGCAGGTGTTTTTCTTTGCTGCATGCACCATAATTTTTAAAACGTTTCTGACTTTGGGAGACCGACCAAAGGAGATTGTTGATCAGTTGTGAGCATGTAGGATGCAGGAATTCTCCCTTGCAATGAGGCTTCTCTGCTGGTGGATTCTGGTTCAGCTTTTGAGACTAAACACAATGATATATTTATTTATTTATTTTTACTAGGACATCAGGTCTTTCTAACCCTTAAAGTAATTTTGTGCCAAAGCGCACACATACAGGTACGTTATGGCTTCGTTAGACTTGTTCTTTCTTTTGTGGGTGGGTGTGGATCTGGTGCAGAGTAAGTTCTTTGTCATTATTTCTAACAACAACATCAAGAACTTTTAATTTTTTAGCTGTTCCAAAAATGAAAGGATGTTCCGCGGCCTTTTTTCCCTGTTACAAGTTAACGTTAGGTAGCTACAATCCAGGAGAAAACGAAAATGTAATTCACAAACACTACCAGCATCTTTTAGGTGGGACATTTTCTTGCATGTTACATATGTTACTACATAGTGAGTGGATCTTCAAGAGCTAAAATGTATATGATTATATGATTTTGAATCTGATTATGCAGACTGCAAACATTTTATGTGTTGTTGTGAGTGGAGGTCCGGGTTGCTCCAGCACCGCTTCCCACAGTTCTGACAAATCACCTTGTCCACAGTGCAACCTATCACCTATTTTGTTATGTAAGGACTGCCTAAGCAGAGGATAAATGTGTGTGTATGTGTGTGTGTTAGTGTGTTAGAGGCAACATATTTAATTTCAGTACTTCCAAACAAAAGATATGATTATTGATTATTTGATTACCACGTAAACTCCTTATTGACTATCCCATTTGAAATGCCTTCTATAACCCAATATGCCTATATGACACAATAAAAACAGTACATCAATATAAAGTGGGGTTTTTTTTGGCCTTTTTTAATGGCTTTATTCATAGAACAGCTTGAGGGATGACAGGAAACAGGTTGAGAGAGAGAGGGGAAGTGACACACAGCAAAGGACCCCAGGACAGGATTCGAACTCTGGGCTGCTGCAAAGAGGACAAAGCCTCTGTACATGGGACGCCTGCTCTACCAAGTGAGTTAAACAGCTCCCTGTATAGTGTGTTTCTATGGCCAAACAGGTAGGAATTACTCAGCAATGACTTCAATGAAGACTGTAATTTCCTGTTTGTCTGGTGATGTGCTGTGCTGTGCTCAGGTCTGTCTTGCAAAAGAAAAATTGATCTCAATAAGAGTACCAGATTAAATAAAGGTTATAAAGGTTCCATTTCTATGGCGGACTCATTGGGGGTCCAAAAAATGCTACATGAGTCTAGTCCCATGACACAACTCAATGGCATCCTTCATATGCTCCCTCTGCCTCCTAAATAACTACCTCCTTCAAACCTTATAGCTCATAACTGTACAGTAGCACAGGCTTTGTGTTAAAATTTAAGTCCCAACTGTTAGAAATATCAGAGGAAATGCTTTCCAGAAAGTTCAATGAATGTTCTTTCAAGTCAGACCAACGACTCTGTCTTAACGCTCTGAGCCGACTTGGGTAGTGGGACCATACGAAGAGAACGTGAATGCAGCGAAAGACCAAGCACAGATAACCCTGATGTTTTATCACACTGTGAAAAGCTCCCTGCAGAGCAATAGAGGGCATTATACAATTGTTCAACAGGATGAGTAGCACTGTACTCCTTGTGATGAGTGAACTGATCTTCATGCTTAAAATCGGTCAAGTGCCCCTTTAACAACTGAATAATCTGAAAATGAACCTCTCTTTCTTCACTTTGCATGGCCTTGCTCATAAAGCCATGCAGGCTCTATTATCAATCAACATCTAAATGAACCAAACAGTTTTCATCTCTGGGTGAGCAACAATGCTTTCTGTATACTCCATTAAGTGGCTATTGCATGTGTTCTTGCTGAGCTATCAACTGATCTGGAAAACACAACTGCTTGTATGAGATATGGAGGGTGTAGCAGCTGGTCCCAGCTCTGTTCGGGTTCACTTCCTCATAGTTTGTTTTCAGTTGACTGAAAACTAGTCCCCTCACTGGTTCTGTGGGGTTGAAGTCATGACAGATGGGGAGGCCAAGGCGGCATTGAGGGAAGCTGTGTATTTCCTCTCACTGTCCCTCTGTATATTTAGAATGGATTGTGTCATGAAATGCTGATTTGCTGTTCTAACATTCTCACAGGAACCTGACTAAACATAAGTTGTTAAATTGTTGACAAGCTATGGACTAACGAGAGGTTGTAAAATGTTAGCTCCAGCTTGCATTGTCCAACGGGACCTGTTACTGTCGCTGTGATCCGGAAAGTGAGCTTCATAGAGACGCTTGAGCTGTGTGAATTTGATGAATACATTTCCTGCATTGTTTTATGATATGAAAATGAACCAATTCAGATGAATATCCAAATTAAAGAAAATTTCCATGCCAAATGTCCACTCTGATACACAAGCTGTTAATTAAAGTCTACACAAAATCATTTACTTGCCCAGTGTGCAGTTTTTCAATCAGAAATACGTTGGAGGGAAACTTGAGTAATCAACCTGACTCAGATGTTTTCCCAGTATGCCATGCTATTAAAACTCCATGCTCAGCATTTTTGTTTTGTGAAATCTGTCCTTCCTCATATCTGAACTTGTGGTTCACGTTGTGAAACTGACAAAAAGTTTGAGCTGCTGGGCTATGTAGCGCTCTGATTACACCAAATCTATCAGATTTATATCCCAAGACCTCAAACATTGGTCTCATTGCTGTCGGGGCTTTAGGTGATTATTTTAATCAGAGACACAAACTGATGTCACCCATGAAACATACTACAGAAACATTGCACTGTAACATTGTTAGGTTAGGTGCAGGTCAAACAATGCACCACCAGTGTTAAGATCAATCTTGCATGGTCAAGAGGTATCCTCAGTTTAATTTCAACTGCTGCTTAAGTTAAAAGTTCACACAAACATTCAACATCAGTCAATGTCCACTCACCCCCATGCTGATGGAAAGTGAAATTTTATAATCAACAAAACATTTCTAGACCTTAACAGCAAAACAGTGTTGCAACAATCTCCTCAACAACCGAAGTAGATGGAGACTTGTTTTAAATATGGCTGTCAAGCTATTAAAAAATTCATCTAATTAAAGATAAGCTTTGTGATTAATGATTTTTATTATTATTATTATGATTATTGATATTATTATTATTACTACTACCACTACTACCACTACTACTATTACTAATAAAAAATATAATAATTAGGGCCGGAACTTTAACGCGTTAATTACGATTAATTAATTACACAAAAATTAACGCGTTAAAAAAATAACACATTTTAATCGCACTAATTTTTGCACCGCGGAACGTTTCTCACTGGAAGAGTTTCAGGGGCAGTGTTGGGAGTAACGGCGTTTAAGTATAATGGCGTTACTAACGGCGTTATTTTTTCAGTAACGGAGTAATCTAATGAATTACTTTTCCAAAAGTTACAACGCCGTTACCGTTACCGACTATAAACTGTGGCGCGTTACAAAGTTAAGTTTCTCATTGAAGCTGACTCGGCTCTCAGCGACCGGGCGGCAGAGCTGTTTTATTTTCCTCCGGTGAGGCAGGAGGGAGGGGCGGAACAACCGCAGAGGTGCTGATTGGCTCTCTAAGGTAGAGTGAGAGTTCGTAAGCCAATCAGAAGCTGTGTTCGGTTTACACACAAACCACACAGCCTCGCACACACAAACTAGCAGAGGTGAGCTGCAGAAATGGAGAGTCCAAAGGGAAAGTTAACGTTAACGGCCAAAAACTCCGTTGTTGACACTGTTGATGAGGATAGCAGGTGTGGCTAACGTGAGCTCTGCTACACAGAAGGACACAGAGCCGTCTGAGCAGCTACAGCTGGATGTTTCTGCTCCAGCTTCACTAAGACTTGTGACACAGACTGAACTGAATGCAATGATAGGCAGGTATGTTGTTGAGAACTTGCTCCCGTTATCAACAGCTGACTCAGACTCCTTCATTGGCTAAATACCAGGGAGAGCAGGTGCCGGTCCGCCATGCAGAGAGACATTTTCTAAATACATAGATGCAGAGTACATAAAAACAATGCCGAGCTCAAAAGGGGAAGAAAAGAAAGTAATGCAAGAGTTACTTTTCCTGGTAACTAATTACTTTTATATTGGAGTAATTCCGTTACTAACTCAGTTACTTTGTGGGAGAAGTAACTAGTAACTATAACTAATTACTATTTAAACGTAGCGTGACCAACACTGTTCAGGGGTACCGATTATACTGGAGCACCAACTAACGTTCATGACTTAATACAACAACAATGAATGAAGAAGCAGATGAGACTGCTTTGGTTGGCCCCGTGGATGGGAAATTTTGTTTTAAAAAGCGGACGGATGGCAGCGTAGATAAGAGCATGCTATTGCTGCGCTTAATGGCAAAAGAGCGCGCGTCCCATGTGCCGAGGCTCTGCAGTGGACCCAGGTTCGACTCCCGGCCTGGGTCCCTTTGTCTTCAGCTGTACTATCAATAAAGCCATAAAAGGCCAAAAAAAAATTTAAAAATTGCACTGGTCTGTTGGTCTTGAAAAAAAACAAAAACAATATTTTGTTGCTTAAGCTTCTGTATTCAGTCATTATTCAATGGTATACTAAAATCCATGTGAAAAAAATTGCTTCTCACTGTTCTCAGGTCAAATATTTATATGCGATTAAAATGCGATTAATTTCGATTAATTAATTACAAAGCCTCTGATTAATTCGATTAATTTTTTTAATCGAGTCCCAGCCCTAATTTTTACATTACTTGCGGGAACAGCTGGTAAAAAATTTATTTTGCAGAATTGGAAATCAGAGTTTCCCCCATCGCAGAGACAATGGTTAACTGAATTAGCATCCTACAGCACACCTGAAAAAATCCTATTCATTGTGAGGAGGAACCCACAGAAGTATGAAAAGATATGGGGCTCATTTTTGGCTTTACTACCATCACTACATCACTTTAACTAGTACATCAGTATATAACTTGCTCCCCTGTACTATCCTGTATACTAAACTTCTAGGATTTTGTGATTATTTGGGACCTCATTCAGCACTTGATTGTATTTCATTTTACTTTTCTGATGTAACCAAAGGTGAACTTATGCAACTGTTTGTTTATTTATTTATTTATTTTATTTCTTACCGTACCAGGGTTGAGGGTGGGGGTTGGCGAGGGGTTTTGATTTTGTATTTTTGTTCTGTTTGTTTGTCTTGTCAGTGTCATTATATCTATAAAAGATTTCAATAAAAACATCTTTTTAAAAAAAGAAAGTTTGAATTTCAAGTCGTGCTTTTTATTGTTTTGCTGCACTGGAGCCATGGCGATCATCAATATGATATTGACTGACAGAAAGCAGCACAATATGTGAAAAAGGCGAAGAAGAAAAACGTGCAGTGTCAGTGGTCACGTCTTCTTCCTTGATAAAAAAAAATGAATTAGACCCGGCATTTATTTGGAACCGCCGGTTATTTATCAAAATATACACCTGCACCCCGTGTGTTTAAAGGGGACCCTGTGGTTAAAGTACGTGTAAAGCGGCAAAAAAATTGTGTTATGAGTTTGTCACACCAAAGAAACATGTATCATTGACCACTGAGCCAAATTTGAAAGATTAAAAAAATTGTTAAGTATATAAAATTAGGTCTCTAAATCATGGAAAAACAAGCACTTCTTTCTGCTGTGAAACGCTGGGGGCGTGTCAGTTAGAGGCGCTGGAACCACGCCCATGCGGCAGGGGCTACACGTCATGTTAATGACGTCGGTGTCTCCCCAGGTGTTCCCCAGGTGTTCCCCTTGTCTATCTAAACACGCGGACAGTTTATAATCATATAGATGCTGTTATAACGTGTAGTGATTGAGATCCTGACCCACTAAACATCCTGGAAAGTGACGGAGTGAAGTTTTTCGCGCTAAATTACATAATTATACATAATCACCATCAGTAAACAGGACGCTGTCTGACTCTGTCACTCGCGGGGACGGAGGCTGTTTTCTGGGGGACAGTTTCCTTAAGTCTCGGTCAGGAGGGCTGGCGGTCGCGGTGATTTATTTTCGTCAAACACTCGGTGAGTTAAACACTCTTGTGACAAGCGTGACAAACGCTGTTTTGTGAGCAGAAATGTGAGGAAGAGTCGGGAGGACAGGGAGGGGACGGACAGGAGGACAGACGCTTTTCCACATACAGCTGTGGGATTTGTTTTCCTCATATAAGTTGCTAAAGACAGTTATAGTTACTACGTTACTTTTGTTCGGTCATGTAACGTTGCTTTGTGGGACATTTCTCTGTATTTAGTTGAGTGAAGGACCTGTGCAGTTAGACTGTCAGACCGACACGCCCCCGCTCCGCGCCTCCGGATTATCCGTTCACACTGGGACGGCTCACCAATAATGCGGCCCTGATACTACCTCCACATACCGCCGGTGGGACCCGCCGTCAGCAGGACGGAGAGGGTCGGCTGCGGCGCGGCCACATCATGCCGGTGGGACTCGCCGTTAGCGGGACGGAGGGCCGGCTGCGGCGCGGCCACATCATGCCGGTGGGACCCGCCGTTAGCTGGACGGAGGGCCGGCTGCGGCGCGGCCACATCATGCCGGTGGGACCCGCCGTCAGCGGGACGGAGGGCATGCTGCGGCGCGGCGGCCACATCATGCCGGTGGGACCCGCCGTCAGCAGGACGGAGAGTGTCAGCGGCGGTCAGCAGCGGTCACATCTCCTCGTTGGCGGAGGAGAGGATGCAAGCCGGGGACGGAGTTGACCAGCGTCAATGAACTCCCCCGTTTCCTTACGTTTCATCCGAAGGAAACTTAAATAAGCTAACAGCGCAGTCACCCTGCACACTGTGGCATCCAGGAAAGATGCAGAGCGATGTGGAGGAGACATGGCTGGTTAGCTGACTGGTTGGCTGGTTAGCTAGCTGCAAACTATTGTAAGCAATGCTATCCGAGACTGGAGAGTGAGTGGGAGAACCGCTGAAGCCGATGCGCTGAACGTATTTATACCACTTCCGCAGCAGGGCGGGGTTTATGCAAATCATATGGCCGCGTTACCTAACGCGGCCATGATTTGCATGATTTCTGACCCGCCCATTAAATCCTGAACACAGAAATGTTGAAAAACTGTTTGTGAGCCTAGCTCCAAAATTTAATTCTACATGGCCGAATGGCTTTTACATGTTTTAAGTAAACACATTTATGACCCGTTTAATGTGTTTTGAAGAAAATGGCTGATTTTGGTTTACACGGACTTTAATTGAAACCCGGCTATTATTTGGTAATATACAGTAGTCATTCAAAAGCTTTTATCATTAAGCTACATTACAGGAAATGTGTTTTCACCAGCAGTCAGTAAACATGACTCCTGAAACAGCTCAGAGTGAACACAATCAATCAATCAATCAATCAATCAATTAATCAGACTTTATTTATAGAGCACTTTTCATACATCGTAATGTAGCACAAAGTGCTTAACAGAATTAAAACAGCAGCAATTTCAACACCCCCCCGTACATACACACACACATACTCCCACCCCACCCCCCCACACACATGATTCCAGCTACTTAAACACAGTAAGTGAAATAAAAGAGTGAGTAATAATAAATAAATAAATGGTAATAAATAAAACAAGGCATTAACAACAGGTATTGCAGAACTGAGGAAACGCTATCATTGATGCATTCCACTGAGGAGACACTAGAGGCAGTAAAATAAGATGAAATAATGAAACACTAAAACTAAGACTGATAAAATACTAAAGGAGGTTAAAAGTCTAAAACTGCTGTGAAATCACTAATATAAATAAGTAAACTGTGAACAGTAAAACAAGATAAAACAGAATAATTCAAATAAATAGATAAGTGGTGAGTGAATGGATAAATAGAATAAAACCAGGTTTAAGCAGAGTAAGAACCAATAAATAAATGAAATTCAGCTAAAAACCAGCCTAAAAAGGAAGGTCTTAAGGTTGCTCTTAAAAGTATCAACATTCTCCAGTGCCCTCAGGTCCTCTGGGAGGCTGTGAATGAAATGAAACTGTAAAACACAGCGGATGTTTGAAAAAACAAACAGGATAAGAGAAACTAAAGAGATTCATTCAGAAGCTACAAATGAACAGAGCTGGACGCACTGACTTTTTTGAAAATGTATTTCTCTCAGGTTCATGCACAGACATGGAATATTGTGAATGGTGTATCTGTCTCAGCAGCTCCGCCCCTCCGTCACTTGTTTCTGCACTGTGAAACTTCAGAGAGAGGTTAGGATCACAGCATTAAATACATGCTTACTTCAAGATACAAGTTTTCAACACAACATTGTTATGACGTAATGAGTTTTGTTAGCACCTACATTATGTCTGACAGATTGTTTCAGACCTGGTATTTGCATTTACGAGAGTGGCATTGTAATGCCCCAAATCTTCATTTTTGGGTTAGCTAATCCTTTAAATGGATTTCTCTGTCTAACTCACTTTTTAGGTTAGGGAGAAATGAGTTTCTCACTCCGCCTCCTGGCCAGCCCTCAATTTCTGCCCCACAAGTGGTCACAAGTGAAAAGAACACCATACATTACAGTGACATACTGACGCCTAAGTGCACTGCCTCTGCGCTGCGAAGTTACAGGAACACAAAACATAATTCCTTCATTATTCCAAAACTTTGATCATCTCTGCTAGGAGAGGTAAGGTTTACTTTGTTGCTATCTTACATTCATGTCTGGCATTCTTATCCAGGGGTAGATGCCAAAAAACAAACAAACAACTAAATGTAGAATTGTATGTAGACATTTGAATCCTGGTAAAACTTAATGTCAGTTCCACAGTATTATTCTCTATGTCATTATAATGAACTCTGGAGAGGAACATAAGTCAAAGAGAAGTTGTTGAAAGTGGACAGATTTTTTTGTATTGAAAGAATTTTCCATAAACTAATGTCACAGTGTTTTGCTGGTAAGACTGCAGCTCATGAAGCAGATCTAAATATTGCCGTTGAGTACCGGGCCTCCACAGTGACAAACATGGACATGGAGAACAGTAAAATTGGCTATAAGCAATTCTTCACGGATGGCAGCAAGCTCCAGTCTTCAGGTAAAAACATCTAAACCTCCTTTCAAATACAATTGGGTGATTTAACAATATATAAGATGACACAATACAAATTTGTCAACTGCTTTTTAATGTTTTTTTTTTTTAGCTAACTGATTTGGTTTCACAGCCCACAACTGTTTTTTCTAAAAAAGAAAAATCAGAAATACCCAGCATTACCACTGACAATACCACTCAGTAATCACACTTTTATATTTGATAGAATTGAACTTTCTTCCCAAAAATGTTTACTTCTATAACTTGTTGTTAAAACTGCAATATTTTTTCCCTTTTTTTTTGGCTGCTGTGGTAGAACAGAATATGCTGCGGACCCAAATTCAGAAGTTGTTTTTTGTATGATATTGTGACCCCACAGTTTCTTATTGCAACACAACTATCATAGGCCTAAATACTATGAAAAAACACCAGTTGTAGCCTAATGTGCTAGGTGCTATCTACAGCCAAATCTCTGCAGCATAATGACAATGTTATGTCTTAAAAACATATGTCTTGAAGTGGGATGTTCCAAATGGGAGTCAACATTTGCACAGGCCTTTTGCAAACAACTCAGACAAGTAGCATGCCAAGCAAACGTAAACCGAACCAATGAAAATATGCTGCTACTATCAGTCTATAACATGCTACCTGACCAAGGCCATTTGGCCATATCCTTTTTACACAGCCATAACAACAGTGGCGTCCATTTAGGTGGATAATTTTTCTGGCATCAGCACTGGACCCTAGAAGACCAAGCTAATAAAGTTAGCAATCACCTGGTTAAATATGCAACGGTTTGCTAAATATTTGATGCAGCAATTGTATGAGGTTTGTTCTGCTGCCCCCATGTAGCACCTTTATGTTTTCAACACATACCATTGTTTTGACACATTTGACAAGTTGTTACAGACCTGGCATTTGTATTGACCATAGTGGTGTTGCTAACTTCCTCAAGGATTAGCCAAGTCAATAGTCAATAATTTGACCTTTAAACACTGCTTAATTTTAACTTCAAATAAAGGCCTCAGAGAGAATATAAATGTTTGTGGTGTGAACATAAAAAGTTTTAAGAACCCTCCAGTTTCTGGTTTATTAAGAAACTAGGAAAAACAGTAAATACATAGGCCTTGTGGTCCACACGTACAATAGTATTTGAAAAAAAAAAAAAAATCCTTTGTCCAGACGAGCATTTTAGTTTTGTTTCAGAAATAATCTACATCCATACCATGTACTTGAAATTGCATATTTCATGGTCATTCGCTTAAACACAGGGCATGCGTATGCCGCTGTTAAAAGGCTGCAGATAGTATAATCTGGTTGGATGCTTTGCTACAGAAAATACTATTACTGAGGCAGGGAAACCTGACTGCTCTTAACACAATCTTCAAAAGTCTGTCAGCAAATCATTGCAAGCACCCATTTTTGATTCTCTTCCCCATCATTGTATTATCAATGTCTGTTTGTGTCTTTCCAAATAGAATGCTAAACAATATAACATCCATTACGTGATGGTACAAAAGCAAATACTTCCGAGTTGACAGTGCGTGACTGTGTCATGTTCTTTCCAAAAATCTCTGTTTCTTCCTCTCTAGACGTAAACACTGAAAGCACGGTTTCTTAATATCTTCACCTTGGTTTTTTCAAAACCTCTGTTTTCAGTGATGTTGATATTTGTACAAAAGGTCAGAAAACGTGAAAAAAGCTTTGTTTTAAGCGATGCTTAAGTACTAAGGGACTACTTGGTAACTACTCAGTATTTTGTATCACTACTTGAGGAGGCACAAAAAGTACAACTCATGATTCAATAATTACTTATTAATTAGCTGCTGATTCACAGATATTCATGAAGTAATCATTACCTAATGATTAATTAATATATTTTCTCCCAGTCTGTTCTCTTGTGAATCATCACCATCTACTATATAGTCCTCAATTTCTCATTAAACACTCAACTCTAATCTAATTATCAAGTAATTCCTGATTCATTCCTTACTCATTCTTTAGTAATTATTCATAGTAGTATGATATAGTGCAGTCTTACCATATATGTATATATATACATATGTATATATAATTTCTAACATTAAAATGGTTGTATATGTAATATGTTGTTTGGAAATAATATCTACATATATTTCTAAAGGCACCACGAATCTCACCACTCATAGTACAGATGAAGCACATGACCACAAGTTCCTTAAAACACTTCTTCGAATTGTTTTTCTGTATTATATGGTGACTGCAATGTTTCTTATTGCAACACAACTTTCATGGCTACACACGTATTTTCTTCAGTATTTTGTATCACTACTTGAGGAGGCACAAAAAGTACAACTCATGATTCATTAATTACTAATTAATTAGCTGTTGATTCACAGATATTCATGAAGTAATCATTACCTAATGATTAATTAATATATTTTCTCCCAGTCTGTTCTCTTGTAAATCATCACCATCTACCATCAGTCCTCAATTTCTCATTAAAACATTCTACTCTAATCACAATTTCCAACATTAATATGTCCATATATGTGATATTTTGTTTTGAAAATAATACATATATATACCTACATTTATTTCTAAAGGCACCTTGCCTCACCATTCATAGTACAGATGAAGCACATGACCACAAGTTCCTCAAAACATTTCTTCGATTTGAAGTTTCTGTTTCTACCCCTGCTGTCATCCAGTCTATGCAATGAGAAACAGCCCTTTCCGGATGGCTACAGTTTGCCTTGGTCTGCTGTGTCTAATCCTGTTGTTAGGGGTCATAGGTCAGAGTGTCCACTGTGAGTCCACCTCTGTTTTTCCCTCTATCAAATTTTCCCATGTTTTAAAAAGTTGCCTCATGTCCTAATGAAACCACTAACTAACTGATATATCTTATCTTTGGCAGATCAAAAAGCAGAGCAAGAGCATCAGAGCAACCTAAAAACCATGCATAAAGAGAAAGAGAATCTGCAGGACGATTTGAGGAGAGCGCGAAAACAGAAAACAGATCTCGAAGTCACAAATACTAACTTACGGGAAAGTAACGATCAGTTATCAAATAGATATCAGCGCACAGATACCAACAACAACTTACTGAGTAGGCAGGTAACTGAACTTAAAAGTAGCCAAAGCCAGTTACAGGCCAGTAACACTGCCACAACTAAGGAGATAGAAGCACTAAAAGCCACTAATGACCAGCTCCAGACTAATAATAATGCCTTGACTACAGCCAAAGACCTGATACAAAAACAATACGATATAGCGCTCAACCGCAAAAATGAGTTACAGGCCAATTATGTCTCAGTGACCAAAGAAAGGGACAATTTACAGAACAAATACAATGTCGCAACCAGACAAAAAAATCAGCTGCAAATGAATTACAACACCTTGATTAAGGATGTAGAGCACCTGCAGGACAGATACAACCACTCTACCAATGAGAAAGACAAGCTAGCAAACAGCCACCTAAACCTGACGGTAGAAAAGGAAAGTCTGCAGACCGGAAACGATATACTTGAAAAATCCTTGGATGAGCTGCAGGCTTCTTACAAGTCCCTGAATCAAGAAAAACAGGAGGTGGAAAGCGGTTGCCAAAATGTAACTGTGGAGAGAGACCTGCTGATGAAGAACAACGACAACCTGACTGCTGAGAGAGATGTGCTGCAATTAGAAATTGAGAAACTGAAGGCAAAGATTCAAGGTAACATGTTAACGATGTTTCATTTTGCAATATGTCGTCACTCAGTAAAATGCATGTTGCTCTCTTGTCAAAATCATTCTTGAAAGAACTTTAAGGTCTGCTGTGCCTTCTGATGAAAAACAAATCCAATGCTTTCACATAGCTTCTTGATGACTGCATTTTCAGAAAAAACATGCCCCACTGGCTGGAGAAAATATGAGGGCAGTTGCTACTACGCTTCCGCTGGCAAGAAAACCTGGAGGAAGGGAAGAGAATACTGTCAAAGCAACGGAGCAGACCTGGCAATCGTAAAAAGCCAAGAGGAAATGGTTTGTTTGTCTCTTTGCATTTATCTACAGTATATCGGCATGTCTCTTCGTGCAGGTGTCACCATGAAAACACAATGAACCAGCTTCTTCGTGGCATTTTAGTTCATGAAAGCTGCACTAATCAGTGTGTTTACACTAACAATGGAATAATGGGTCACTTGGCTCTGCTGTTCTCCACAATGAACTTAATGTATAACACATGCTGAATTAACAAGTAGGTGCAAATAATCACAAACCAGTCATAGAAAGAATTTCACAATGTCTATGAAGACTATCACACAACCACTTAGTCTGGGTACTTTCTTCTCGGCCGAGGAAGAAGTCGCCTATGTTAGGAACCCCACCAGCCACTGTCTTATCATTGTTTGTTTGGATTTTAAAACCTGCCGCTAGTGTTTTAGTTTGGCTATCCTTGAACAAAAGCAAATTTTGGCAGGACAAATTGTTTGTGAAGCCATGTTGACAACGTTGTCAACATAGCGTCCAAGCAGCTTTAAGTTATTGTGCTTCATCACAACGATAACTGTAACTTTGTGTTCAAGGAAGTTCTTCAATAACTTTTGATTTGATGTCTCATCTCCCACAGTTCTTCATCAATAGCTTGTATTCAAGTGACAAACAAGTCTGGATTGGATTGACGGATGAAGGAGTGGAAGGGAATTGGAAATGGGTAGATGGGTCGCCACTGACCACAACGTAAGAAGCTAAAAACTATGTAGATCTTGTTCAATAAAGGATCGAGCAGCATTTTTTTCTCATTTCGGAAGTCTCTTGTTCTCCTGCAGGTTCTGGGGTAAAAACCAGCCCAACAGCTACAATGGGAGGAACCAGGACTGTGCGGAGTTCCGGCACCGGGCGACAGGGACTGGAGACTGGAATGATGAGAACTGTAACACAGAACAGAACTGGATCTGTGAGATGTAGTTTTCCTGTGCAGAGTGGACTAGAGCTTTTGCTGGCCAATGTCTGGTACAGATGATTATTATGTAATATCAAATTTGCACACAATGAGACAGAGCATTGCTAACATATGAAGCCTGTTGTGATAAGTAATGTAAGTCAAATTTAGCAGATGGCTGATCTTGTGCTGGAGTAGGTTCATTGAAATAGTTTGTTTGGATAAAACTGCTTTGGTAATGTTGCACCAGTTAACTATACAATGATATCTGTACATACCGTAACAATCAATTATGTTAGCGTTGTAACTCATTTCTAAAGAATGATTTTCAGTGTACACATTATGTGAAGTAGACGCTTACAGAGTATGTGAGACTAATTTGCAACTAATTAATCAATTTTCCTAAAAGTTGTACCTACTAATCAGTTGCTATTAGGCTTGTGATGGAGCAGCTGGGTGGAGTATGAGCTCCCTTTACATTGTGCCCTCTGGTGCCAGGCCCTGAAAATCAACAGTGAAAAGATAGACAAACATCATGACAGTGAGATTGTTCTTAGTTTAAGCTTATGCTGGCTATTCTGTGCTCAGTTATGGCTTCCTGTATGACCTCAAAGACCAGCCAGTGCAAAGGTTTACAATAGGATAAATGGAAATGGAGTGTTCTGTATTATGCACAATTCACTATGTGTAACAACCATTCAATCTGTGCTTTAACTATTTAAACTGACGCTTACATTGTAATTAAACTTGTTTTTGTGCACTTCTACATTTTATATATTGATTCATGGATAACATATAAAATGAGTGAAAATAAATACTAAAGTAATTCATCGTGTACAACATCAAGTTCATCAATGTGGTCAAATAATTAAATAAAGTAATAAAGTGAATTGTTGGTTTTCATTTATTTGAGGATGCATCTGAAGGAGTATGAAGTGTCCTAATAATGGGGCGAGTTTCAAGGATTCAAATGATACTATAAGCTACAAGCACAACAGCCGTTCTGGCTTGAATATGTGTCGAGAAGCAGCTGATGGACACCTGTGTTGACGCCTGTCAAACACTGTTTATGTCTGATGCTGTGAAAACATTTCACTACATTAAAAGGGCTCTGTGGAACTTCTGTGTCGTGGTGGAAGGCTGACTCCATTTATAAATTAACGTTAGCTGCTCTAGCTCCGTGTTAGCAAAGTGTAGAGGGGGCACTGAGATGAGCGAATGCACATAAAGTCACAGCCTTGAAATCCACTGGCAAATGGAGGAGGAGGAGAATGGGAATGCGGCATAAGCTCATGCACAGATAACCCTGAAGTTGTTTTTCATACTGTGAAAGCAATAGAGGGCATTATACAACAGGATGAGTAGTACTGTACTAGTCCCGGCAGAACTGAGACCACTGGTTCTGTGGGGTTGAAGTCATGACAGATGGGGAGGCCAAAGCAGCACTGAGGGAAGCTGTGTATTTCCTCTCACTGTCCCTTTGTATATTTAGAATGGATTGTGTCATGAAATGCTGATTTGCTGTTCTAACATTCTCACAGGAACCTGACTAAACATAAGTTGTTAAATTGTTGACAAGCTATGGACTAATGAGAGGTTGTAAAATGTTAGCTCCAGCTTGCATTGTCCAACGGGACCTGTTACTGTCGCTGTGATCCGGAAAGTGAGCTTCATAGAGACGCTTGAGTTGTGTGAATTTGATCAATACATTTACTGCATTGTTTTATGATATGAAAATGAACCAATTCAGATGAATATGCAAAATTAAACAACATTTTCATGCCAAATGTCCACTCTGATACACAAGCTGTTAATTATCTACACAAAATCATTTAGTTGCCCAGTGTGCAGTTTTTTCTCAATCAGAAATACGTTGGAAGGAAACTTGAGTAATCAACCTGACTCAGATGTTTTCCCAGTATGCCATGCTATTAAAACTCCATGCTCAGCATTTCTGTTTTGTGAAATCTGTCCTTCCTCATATCTGAACTTGTGGTTCATGTTGTGAAACTGACAAAAAGTTTGTGCTGCTGGGCTATGTAGCGCTCTGATTACACCAAATCTATCAGATTTATATCCCAAGACCTCAAACATTGGTCTCAGTGCTGTCGGGGCTTTAGGTGATTATTTTAATCAGAGACACAAACTGATGTCACCCATGAAACATACTGCGGAAACATTGCACTGTAACATTGTTAGGTTAGGTGCAGGTCAAACAATGCACCACCAGTGTTAAGATCAATCTTGGATGGTCAAGAGGTATCCTCAGTTTAATTTCAACTGCTGCTTAAGGTAAAAGTTCACACAAACATTCAACATCAGTCAATGTCCACTCACCCCCATGCTGATGGAAAGTGAAATTTTATAATCAACAAAACATTTCTGGACCTTCACAGCAAAACAGTGTTACAGCATTCTCCTCAACAACCGAAGTAGATGGAGACTTGTTTTAAATATGGCTGTCAAGCTATTACAAAAATCATCTTATTAATTACAAGCTTTGTGATTAATTTATGGAAATGAATCCTAAATACCAATACTTTCTGTAAGCATTTAAAATATTTCAGTGGAAATGTATTTTGGTTGATGAGTGAATAGAAAAATAAATGGACATTCTAAACTTTAAAGGAGGTGATATTTCAGGCTCGAAGTACTCCGACAGTACGAAAATTCAGTGCTCCTGTCAACAGTTCCATCTGGTTGTTGTTGGAGCCCCACTCCAGTGTATTTTGGTATTTTCATGATCTTTCCTGACAATGTTTCATAATTTTTGACATATAACTACATTTTGTGCTTAAAAATAAATGTAAAAATGAAGCTCTCTCTCAAATGGAGTGGACTATAGTAGAATCTGGGACTTTGTGTCATCTACCAAGCTTGGCTTCTGGCCTGATTTATGGTTACAATTAGGCTCTACACAGAGCTGATGCCGTAACTAAGTGACCTTTGCCACAGTGAGCACTTTTACATGTGTACTGACGTGTCTGTGTTGCTGGCTTTGGTAAGCAGATTGCCAACTGACTTTCCTCTTTAAACTCACTGACCCCTTTGACTCACAGCTGTGTCTCTGGGCTAGAGAGAGCAGACAGGCAAACTGTCTGCAGGGAGGGCCACGGCTCCATGCGAACCCAGCTTGAACAACTTGGTTTTCAGCAAGCCTGCATTACCACCATGCTGCTTGTGGAGGTGCAGTTTGCCCTTCAGACATCCAGCTTGTCCAATCTCTCTTGCCCAGAGACACTACAGCTGCGAAGAGAGACTCTGACCAGAGTCCTGCACGGGTTCGGGTACCCGCGGGTACCCGACGGGTGACCCGCACAATTTGGATGAAACTGGTGAAAAATAATGTCCTGTGTCAGACACGGGTGCGGACCGGGTCGGACGCCTAGAGAGCGCGGGTCAGGTTTTGCGATTGTTATTTTCAGGGTGTCACGTGCAAAAAAAACAAAAAACAAAAACAAAAAAATCATTAGCAACACATCTACAAAAATATGCCTGCATTTCAAAATGATAAGCATGTATATTTCATATGAGCTCATTCATGCGTGCTTGAGCCCTCCCAGAACTCCCATTCCCCATGGCTTACTTTCATTTTAAAAAATTGTGTCAGTCTAATTTTACTTTGGGTCGGGAGTCGGTATCAATTTATAGTGGGTCGGCTCGGGTGTGGGATGGAATTTGTGCTACTGTCGGGAAACAGGTCGGATGCGGTTTTAAGTACGACGGGTACAGGCGGGTGTGGGTTTGCAAAATAAGACCTGTGCAGGACTCTGACTCCGACTAGTCAGGAGGAACTGCATGTCGAAGTGTCCTTGGGCAAGATACTGAACCCCAACTTGCTCCTGATGTGCAGTTGGCACCTTGCATTGCAGCCTCCGCCATCAGTGTATGGCAAGTATTGTAAAGCGCTTTGAGTGGTCATTAGACTGGGAAAGCACTATATACATGCAATGCTTACTTCAAGATAAAAGTTTTCAACACATCATTGTTATGACTTAATGGGTTTTGTTAGCACCTACATTATGTCTGACAGATTGTTTCAGACCTGGTATTTGTATTTACGAGAGTGGCATTGTAATGCCCAAAATTTTCATTTTTGGGTTAGCTAATCCTTTAAATGGATTTCTCTGTCTAACTCACTTTTTAGGTTAGGGAGAAGGGAGTTTCTCACTCCGCCTCCTGGCCAGCCCTCAATTTCTGCCCCACAAGTGATCACAAGTGAAAAGAACACCATACATTACAGTGACATACTGACGCCTAAGTGCACTGCCTCTGCGCTGCGAAGTTACAGGAACACAAAACATAATTCCTTCATTATTCCAAATCTTTGATCATCTCTGCTAGGAGAGGTAAGGTTTACTTTGTTGCTATCTTACATTCATGTCTGGCATTCTTATCCAGGGGTAGATGCCAAAAAACAAACAAACAACTAAATGTAGAATTGTATGTAGACATTTGAATCCTGGTAAAACTTAATGTCGGTTCCACAGTATTATTCTCTATGTCATTATAAGGTAATTTGGAGAGGAACATTAGTCAAAAAGAAACTGTTGAAAGTGGATAGATTTTTTTGTATTTAAAGAATTTTCCATAAACTAATGTCACAGTGTTTTGCTGGTAAGACTGCAGCTCATGAAGCAGATCTAAATATGGCTGTTGAGTACCGGGCCTCCACAGTGACAAACATGGACATGGAGAACAGTAAAATTGGCTATAAGCAATTCTTCACGGATGGCAGCAAGCTCCAGTCTTCAGGTAAAAACATCTAAACTTCCGTTCAAATACAACTGGTTGATTTAACAATTTCTAAGATGACACAATTTAAATTTGTCAACAGCTTTTTAATGTTTTTATAGCTAACTGATTTGGTTTCACAGCCAAAAACTGTCTTCTAAAATAAAATAAAAAATCAGAAATACCCTGCATTATCACTGACAATACCATACAAAAATCAGACTTGTATATTTGATAGAAATGAACTTTCTTCCCAAAAATGTTTACTTCTATAACTTGTTGTTAAAACTGTAATTTTAAAAAAAAAAATGTTAGCTGCTGTGGTAGAACAGAATATGCTGCGGACACAAAATGCAAGAGTTGTTTTTCTGTATTATATGGTGACTGCAATATTTCTTATTGCAACAAAACTTTCATGGCTACACACGTATTTTCTTCAAGATAAAAGTTTTCAAAAGACAACATTGTTTTGAGGTAATGGGTTTGTATACTTGGCATGTTAATCACGTTTGGCAAGTTATTACAGACCTGGGATTTGTATTTACCAGAGGAGTGTTGTTAAATTGCTCAAGGATTAGCCAAGAACATCAATAATTTGACCCATTAAACACTGTTTAACTTAAATGGATAATTAATAAAGTAAATAAAGGACTCAGAGAATATGAGAACAGGCATGTGAATATGAATGTATGTGGTGTGAATATTTTAAGCACCTTGCGATTGCTAGTTTGTTATGAAGAAACTAGGAAAAACAGGATAAACATAGGACTTTGATGATTGTACAAAAGGTCAGAATGCACGAAAAAAGCTTTGTTTTAAGTGACGCCTTTGTATGCATGGACAGGGTCTTAGTAAATAATTGTTATCATGATGTACTGAGGGACTACTTGGTAACTACTCAGTATTTTGTATCACTACTTGAGGAGGCACAAAAAGTACAACTCATGATTCAATAATTACTATTTAATTAGTTGTTGATTCACAGATATTCATGAAGTAATCATTACCTAATGATTAATTAATATATTTTCTCCCAGTCTGTTCTCTTGTAAATCATCACCATCTACCATCAGTCCTCAATTTCTCATTAAAACATTCTACTCTAATCACAATTTCCAACATTAATATGTCCATATTTTTGAAAAATATACATATATATACCTACATTTATTTCTAAAGGCACCTTGCCTCACCATTCATAGTACAGATGAAGCACATGACCACAAGTTCCTCAAAACACTTCTTCGATTTGAAGTTTCTGTTTCTACCCCTGCTGTCATCCAGTCTATGCAATGAGAAACAGCCCTTTCCGGATCGCTACAGTTTGCCTTGGTCTGCTGTGTCTAATCCTGTTGTTAGGGGTCATAGGTCAAAGTGTCCACTGTGAGTCCACCTCTGTTTTTCCCTCTATCAAATTTTCACATGTTTTAAAAAGTTGCCTCATGTCCTAATGAAACCACTGATTAATTGATATATCTTATCTTTGGCAGATCAAAAAGCAGAGCAAGAGCATCAGAGCAACCTAAAAACCATGAATAAAGAGAAAGAGAATCTGAAGGAGGATTTGAGGACGGTGCGAAAACAGACAAGGGATCTCGCAGTCACAAACACTAACTTACGGGAAAGTAAAGATTACATGTCTATTACATATCAGCGCACAGAGACCAACAACAACTTACTGAGTAAGCAGGTAACTGAACTTAAAAGTAGCCAAAGCCAGTTACAGGCCATTAACACTGCCGCAACCAAGGAGATAGAAGCACTAAAAGCCAGTAACAACCAGCTCCAGACTAATAATAACGTCCTGACTACAGCCAAAGACCTGATACAAAAACAATACGATATAGCGCTCAACCGCAAAAATGAGTTACAGGCCAATTATGTCTCAGCGACCAAGGAAAGAGATGATTTAAAGAATAAATACCATAACGTAACCAGACAAAGAGATCAGCTGCAAATGAATTACAACACCTTGATTAAGGATGTAGAGCACCTGCAGGACAGATACAACCACTCTACCAATGAGAAAGACAAGCTAGCAAACAGCCACCTAAACCTGACGGTAGAAATTGAAAGTCTGCAGGCCAGACACGATATACTTGTAAAATCCTTGGATGAGCTGCAGGCTTCTTACAAGTCCCTGAATCAAGAAAAACAGGAGGTGGAAAACGGTTACCAAAATGTAACTGTGGAGAGAGACCTGCTGATGAAGAACAACGACAACCTGACTGCTGAGAGAGATGTGCTACAATTAGAAATTGAGAAACTGAAGGCAAAGATTCGAGGTAACATGTTAACGATGTTTCATTTTGCAATATGTCGTCACTCAGTAAAATGCATGTTGCTCTCTTCTCAAAATCATTCTTGAAAGAACTTTAAGGTCTGCTGTGCCTTCTGATGAAAAACAAATCCAATGCTTTCATATAGCTTTTTGATGACTGCATTTTCAGAAAAACCATGCCCCACTGACTGGAGAAAATATGAGGGCAGCTGCTACTACACTTCCACTGGCAAGAAAACCTGGAGGAAGGGAAGAGAATATTGTCAAAGCAAAGGAGCAGACCTGGCAATTGTAACAAGCCAAGAGGAAATGGTTTGTTTGTCTCTTTGCATTTATCTACAGTATATTGGCATGTCTCTTCGTGCAGGTGTAACAATGAAAACACAATGAACCAGCTTCTTCGTGGCATTTTAGTTCATGAAAGCTGCACTAATCAGTATGTTTACACTAACAATGGAATAATGGATCACTTGGCTCCGCTGTTCTCCACAAAGAACTTAATGTATAACAAGTAGGTACAAATTATCAAGAACCAGTCATAGAAAGAATTTCACAATGTCTATGAAGACTATCACACAACCACTTAGTCTGGGGACTTTCTTCTCGGCCGAGAAAGAAGTCGCCTATGTTAGGAACCCCACCAGCCACTGTCTTATCATTGTTTGTTTGGATTTTACAACCTGCTGCTAATGTTTTAGTTTGGTTATCCTTAAACAAAAGCAAATTTTGGCAGGTCAAATTGTTTGTGATGCCCTGTTGACAATGCGGTTGACACAGCGTCTAAGCGCTCCTCTGGAAATAGGAAAAATACAGGAAAAGAAGAGACGAAGGAAGTTACTTTAACCAAAATGGAATTGGAAATCTCTAGCTGTTTATATGCTTAATTATCCATTATGTTCACCATACTTATACTAAGTTAATTTAGAACATAATTTATCAATTGTTAGTATAAAACTATTCAATAGCACAACTTTAAGTTATTCTGCTACTTCACAATGATAACTGTCTGTATAACATGCTCATGAAGAAATGACATGATTTCAGGTGACTTTGTGTTTGAGGAAGTTCTTCAATAACTTTTGATATAATAATGTCTCACCTCCCACAGATCTTCATCAATAGCTTGTATCCAAGTGACAAACAAGTCTGGATTGGATTGACGGATCAAGGAGTGGAAGGGCAATGGAAATGGGTAGATGGGTCCCCACTGACCACAATGTAAGAAACTAAAAACTTAGTTCAGACCTTGTTCAACAAAGGATATAGCAACGTTTTTCTCTCATTTTGGATGTCATTTGTTGTCCTGCAGGTTCTGGGGTACAAACCAGCCCAACAGCTCCAATGGGAGGAACCAGGACTGTGCGGAGTTCCGGCACCGGGCGACAGGGACTGGAGACTGGAATGATGAGAGCTGTAACGCAGAACAGAACTGGATCTGTGAGATGTAGTTTTCCTGTGCAGAGTGGACTAGAGCTTTTGCTGGCCAATGTCTGGTACAGATGATTATCATGTAATATCAAATTTGCACACAATGACACAGAGCATTGCTAACATATGAAGCCTGTTGTGATAAGTAATGTAAGTCAAATTTAGCAGATGGCTGATCTTGTGCTGGAGCAGGTTCATTGAAATAGTTTGTTTGGATAAAACTGCTTTGGTAATGTTGCACCAGTTAACTGTACAATGATATCTGTACATACCGTAACAATCAATTATGTTAGCGTTGTAACTCATTTCTAAAGAATGTTTTTCAGTGTACACATTATGTGAAATAGACACTTCCAGATTAGAGGATAGACAAACATCATGACAGTGAGATTGTTCTCAGTTTAAGTTTATGCTGGCTATTTTGTGCTCAGTTATGATTCCATGTATGACCTCAAAGACCAGCCAGTGCAAAGGTTTACAATAAGATAAATGGAAATGTGTTCTGTATTATGCATAATTCACTATGTATAACAACCATTCAATCTGTGCTTTAACTATTTAAACTGACGCTTACATTGTTATTAACCATACTGTTCGTACTTTTTTAAATATAAATACATTTTTCTATATCAATTTATGGAAACATATAAACTGAGTGATTTCAAATAAAGTGATTCACCTTGTACAACATCAAGTTCATCAGTGTGGTTAAATAATTTAATACAGTACTAGGATAATTGTTGGCCTATTTCTGAATTGTTGGTTTTCATTTATTTGAGGATGCACCTAAAGGAGTATGAAGTGTCCTTATTATGGGGTGAGTTTGAAGGATTCAAATGATACTATAAGCTGCGAGCCAAGCTGCCGTGCTGGCTTGAATATGTGTCGAGAAGCAGCTGATGGACACCTGCGTTGATACCTGTCAAACACTGTTTATGTCTGATGCTGTGAAAACATTTCACTACATTAAAAGGGCTCTGTGGAACTTCTATGTCGTGGTGGAAGGCTGACTCCATTTATAAATTAACGTTAGCTGCTCTAGCTCTGTGTTAGCAAAGTGTAGAGAAGGCACTGAGATGAGAGAATGTACATAAAGTCACAGCCCAGAAATCCATTTGCAAATGGCAAAAAAAAGAGATTATTGCATGTAAATAGCCAAAAAAAAGAGTTACATAGAGCCCCTTTAATCAGTAGCCATTGATTGATTATCACCTATAAGAATCGTCACAGAGAGTACCAGTGTAGACAAGCCAAAAACAAGGTTTTAGCCAAGCCCAAAGCACAAACACAGTCTGATGTTATCACTAAACAGTGTAAAAAGGCATTTGGGCTTGCTGAGACTGCTAAAATGATCCGTCTTACGGGATGTTTTCACTTTATTTCAGTGCACTTAACCTTTGTTTGGCATATGTACTGTGTCTGTTTCGCTGTTTTTGATGATGACCTGACCCCCAATGCCTTCATTTGCTACTCACAGTACTACAGGAAAAATTATATTTTCTCTGACCTCAAGAGGTTTAACATCTCACTATGCTGGACTTTAAAATCAATAAGTTCAAAACTTCACTGAGGGCCCTGAAACATAATGTCTTACTCAGCCTCTAACTTTGCGCAATGTGGCCCGACATGAACACAGATTTTTGTGCCAAAGCTGTAGATATCTGCATTGCTTTTTTTCCCTGTGCTCTGGCATTGGATTTAAGTATGTTGGAAGAAATACAACATACTTCAGTGCAACCACCAGGATCGAGCCAATCTTGATTCAAATGTCTGATGACAATTGAGGGGTTGCTGCTTGTGTTGCAGTTCAATCTGATCACAACACAGCACATCAACATAACCCATCTTCAGCCTTAAAAAACAGTAAACTCTAGTCCCAAATGACAGTCCCATTGCCAGACATCCTACTCATTCTTCTCCACAACGCCTTTGCATCTGCAGAAGAGTATGTTAACATCGCTCTCTCAGTGCTGTAGGTGTTCCTTCCATTGTCCTAGATTCGCAGGTCCTTTTAATAAGACTTAATCAAATGTTTCACTTAATGGGTACTGTATATATTAAAGAAAACACTTTCTGATCATTCACCCACACAAAGCCAATGCAAGAGATCATCAGCACATTTGATGGAAGCAGGCAGAGTTATACCACTAATGTTCCCACTGTGCTGTCTCAAAAAGATGTGCTGCTTAAAGATTTGAGCTATCTGTATCTTTTGAATTTCTTAACTAATGTGAGAAGTACACACCTCAAAAATGATTTCTGCCAATATATTGCATCCCATGCCTTCTAGAAAGTTGTAGTCCTTGAAAGAGGACAGATATTTACTGTACCATAATTTATCAAACTGAGAAGACTGCCATACATCAGGGATTCACAAGTCTAAAAAATCTTTGCAAAAGGCACCCCCTGCTGTTGAATGTTAAGGGTAAAAAAAAAAAAAAAAAAAGAAGTCATATCCATAAATTGTGTGTTTTGATGTTTGCTTTCCAAATCCACTATTCATCTAGTCAACAACGGACTTCAAGCAAAGCTGTGGCACACTTCCAGAGAATCTGCTCAGGTACCAGACTGCACCGGACGTCACTGATTTAATCACCCACAATTCACTGCTACAGACGTGACGTCATAGTTTTTCTCAGCACCAACTGAAAAGCAAACAAACAAACACACAAAAAACAACGTATTACTAATGTGTAAAACAGTGAGTCGTATTGCCTCGCAGTCTCACTCCCACGCTGACTCGATGTGATGACAGTGAAAATGTCACAGTACGTACCAGCTCAGTCCAAGGAGGGCTCAGTCTGCAAGTCCAGAGGGTGGAACTTTGTATTCAAACCAAAAACTAGAGACTGAAAGTCAGAATATCTCAGCCTCTTTGGCTTCAGTTTTGTCCACTCTTATTCAAATCTCTGAGACCCCCAACTTTTTGGAGCAAAATTCCCTGGAAACAATGTTTACTTCATTGGTTTACTTTCATTCCTTCTTTCTACATCTTACTGACAGCTAAATACATTAGTAAGACGGTCATGTTATTTAGTCTTGACCTTTGCAGTTTTTAAGTCTTAAATTTAGCTCACCATATTAGAATGGATGTGTTTGTCAGTCTAACTTAATTAACTATCATTCCTTCACTCCCTCTTACGTCCTGCATACATCATTGGCTCCCTTGTCTGCTGATCCCTGTCTGCTCAGTGATCCTATTTCTTGCAATTATTCTGGGGTAAGAAGCAAGCTGCAGGTGCTCATGTTTGACAGGGGAATTATTCAATTTTTAATATGCATTTCTATGTCAATTAATGATATAAAACCTGAAAAAAAATCTACAAATACAAAGACGCACAATTCACTATATCACTGAACTCATGACAAACAATGAGTGAATAATTTTATAGATTTTATAATGCAACATTTGGAATTGGGACATTGAGGTTAATGGGTAATTTTTCTGTACTGTGGTAAGGACTTGGTGTTTAATAGCTGAACTGTTGTAACTTCTCTCCTTACTTCTGGCAGACTTTTCTATGACAATTTCCACTTCATTTGTGTGGGTCCAGTGCAGTTGAACATATGAAATAAGTTGAAGTAGGCTTACTGTAAATTCCTTTAGTTGCAGGGAGATATTGATGTAGATTTCTAGCCATCTAACCTTCATTTTGAACCACTTTGTCTATTCAGACTTAAGGTAGACATTTTGTAACTTGACGGCTCTCCATACATTTATTCTGACAAACCCCATAGTTTAATTGCTTGAAAGAGTAAGGCATCAGGAAGAAGATGTAAACACAATGAACTAACCTATAAAGGAATTGTTGTCAAATAAGGTCAAAGGTCAGTATACTGAAAATAGAGTTTATTCATTTTGGAGGTGATTTTGTGGTGAGATTTCTCCACATAACTGCAGTGAAATGTAACCAAATGTCTACCTGTGATAGAGTAAGGCATGAGAAAGAAGGTGCAAAGATAATGATGAAGTAACCTATGAAGGAATTGATTTGACATAAGGTCAAATGTCAGAATACTGTGAATGGAGTTTCTTCATTTTCGAGGCGATAATAACAGGTGAACGTAGGGCTAGTGGCGCAATGGATAACGCGTCTGACTACGGATCAGAAGATTCTAGGTTCGACTCCTGGCTAGCTCGATTTACCCTTTGGTACTCTTTAGTGTGAAGCACTTGGTCCTCGTGCATTGCTGCCATTCTACATACTGTGCAACGAAGGACATTTACAACTGAAAAATACCAAATAATACCAAATTGGCAATTCAACAACTAGTAGAAGGCGTCAAAATCCATCGGTGACAGCCAGCAAGGTATCCTATAACTCCGTAATTATCTTTGAAAAGCTACATTTCAACCTGAAGAATATGCAGAGCGGCACTCCATGAGCCCTCTGATGAACTTCATTGTCTTCTCTGACACATCAGTTAAGCTATTCAAAATTCAAAGCATTCCATTTCAAGGCAGGGACACAGTAAAACAAGAGGTTGCTGTGCAGAGAAAGAGGCTGTGATTGTATAGTGGTTAGTACTCTGCGTTGTGGCCGCAGCAACCCAGGTTCAAATCCGGGTCACGGCAGCATGTGAAAAAAGAACCTCCCTGGTGTCTTTGCCTGCGCTTTAAGGTAGACATTTTGTAACTTGACGGTGCTCCATACATTTACTCTGCAAAACCCAATATTCTAATCGCTTGATAGAGTAAGGCATCAGGAAGAAGATGTAAACACAATGAACTAACCTTTGAAGGAATTATTTTGAAATAAGGTCAAAGGTCAGCATACTGAAAATAGAGTTTATTAATTTTGGAGGTGATTTTGTGGTGAGATTTCTCCACGTAACTGCAGTGAAATGTAACCAAATGTCTACCTGTGATAGAGTAAGGCATGAGAAAGAAGGTGCAAAGATAATGATGAAGTAACCTATGAAGGAATTGATTTGACATAAGGTCAAATGTCAGAATACTGTGAATGGAGTTTCTTCATTTTCGAGGCGATAATAACAGGTGAACGTAGGGCTAGTGGCGCAATGGATAACGCGTCTGACTACGGATCAGAAGATTCTAGGTTCGACTCCTGGCTAGCTCGATGTACCCTTTGGTACCCTTTAGTGTGAAGCACTTGGTCCTCGTGTCAATGCTGCCACTCTACATACTGTGCAACGAAGGACATTTACAACTGAAAAACACCAAATAATACTAAATTGGCAATTCAACAACTAGTAGAAGGCGGTGACAGCCAGCAAGGAAACTTATTACTCCATAATCATCTTTGAAAAGTTACATTTCAACCTGAAGAATATGCAGAGCGGCACTCCATGAGCCCTCTGATGAACTTCATTGTCTTCTCTGACACATCAGTTAAGCTATTCAAAATTCAAAGCATTCCATTTCAAGGCAGGGACACAGTAAAACAAGAGGTTGCTGTGCAGAGAAAGAGGCTGTGATCGTATAGTGGTTAGTACTCTGCGTTGTGGCCGCAGCAACCCCGGTTCAAATCCGGGTCACGGCAGCATGTGAAAAAAGAACCTCCCTGGTGTCTTTGCCTGCGCTTTAAGGTAGACATTTTGTAACTTGACGGTGCTCCATACATTTACTCTGCAAAACCCAATATTCTAATCGCTTGATAGAGTAAGGCATCAGGAAGAAGATGTAAACACAATGAACTAACCTTTGAAGGAATTATTTTGAAATAAAGTCAAGGTCAGCATACTGAAAATAGAGTTTATCAATTTTGGAGGTGATTTTGTGGTGAGATTTCTCCACATAACTGCAGTGAAATGTAACCAAATGTCTACCTGTGATAGAGTAAGGCATGAGAAAGAAGGTGCAAAGATAATGATGAAGTAACCTATGAAGGAATTGATTTGACATAAGGTCAAATGTCAGAATACTGTGAATGGAGTTTCTTCATTTTCGAGGCGATAATAACAGGTGAACGTAGGGCTAGTGGCGCAATGGATAACGCGTCTGACTACGGATCAGAAGATTCTAGGTTCGACTCCTGGCTAGCTCGATGTACCCTTTGGTACCCTTTAGTGTGAAGCACTTGGTCCTCGTGTCAATGCTGCCACTCTACATACTGTGCAACGAAGGACATTTACAACTGAAAAACACCAAATAATACTAAATTGGCAATTCAACAACTAGTAGAAGGCGGTGACAGCCAGCAAGGAAACTTATTACTCCATAATCATCTTTGAAAAGTTACATTTCAACCTGAAGAATATGCAGAGCGGCACTCCATGAGCCCTCTGATGAACTTCATTGTCTTCTCTGACACATCAGTTAAGATATTCAAAATTCAAAGCATACCATTTCAAGGCAGGGACACAGTAAAACTAGAGGTTGCTGTGCAGAGAAAGAGGCTGTGATCGTATAGTGGTTAGTACTCTGCGTTGTGGCCGCAGCAACCCCGGTTCGAATCCGGGTCACGGCAGCACGTGCAAGACAAGCCTCCCTGGTGGCTTTGCCTGTGCTTTAATTTCCTGTTATTTCACTACCTAGTAGATGACCCTTGGATAGTTTTTCCCCCATAATCATTCATTGGTATCACATAATTGCTGAATAATCAACTCTGGTAACAAGTACTGATTGGGAAATACTTTGTGCATGTCTTGTACAAGAAAAATGTGTTTCTAGGCATTGTACTGTACACATCAATGCTTAAATATAAAAGTGGCTGGTAGATTTTAGAATTTACCAGCCACAGAGGCAGGTGGACAAAAAAGTTCATTTCCATCCCTGGTACATACAAAGTCAGCTCACCTAGATAAGACTACTTCACCTAATTTTTACTATTATTCTGTATTAATATTATTTCACTACTGTTACGACCCCAGAGGTCATGAATGTTTCTATTTGTCTGTTTTTTATTATCCCTCTTTTACCTGAGTATGAGTGTGTGTGAGATTGGTTGCAGGTGTGTGAGTGGTTGTAGGTTGTCCCCGAGAGCTGATTGGTTTCAGTCTGGAAGACAAGGGTTTAAAGGCTGGCTCCTCCCAGTTCCTCTGGACTCTCCTCCATTGACCCAGACTGCCAGCATGCATGATTGTGGAAAATGTGTTTGTTTTGAATAAAACTATGTTAAAAATGCTCATAGCTGGTGGTGCTTGCTCGTAACAATTGGGGGCTCATCCAGGATCTGAATGTCCATGAGGTGAGGTAGATGTGGTTTGGTTTTGTTTGTTTGTGTAAGTGGCCGTTAGTTAAGTGTAGTGGTCATCTCTTTTGTTAAGTTGTTGCTGCATGTTGTGTGTCTGTCTGAGCACCCCGACCAGATAGCTGCTGGGCACTTTCAAGTAATTTGCCATGTTTGTTATTTTGCCTTTCTTATTTTTGGTGGTAATCCTGGGTGGGGGTTCGCTTCAGTGTTTCGCAGTTGACTAGATTCCTGGTCTTCGGTGATTCACTGAGTTCAGCGTTTAAAGACGCCTCGAGCTCGGCAAGCCACTGAAGACTAGCTAGGTGAGTTAGCCACCTTTTGTAGGCAGGTAAAGTTGGGGTGTCCCTACAGTTTCCCTTTTTATAATTTGCACAGCAACGTGGTTTTGTGTGAGATGGCTGCTTTTGTGTTCATGTTGTGATGTGTGGCCCTAATTAACACTTGTGTGCAGTAACTTTTTGTGACTTTTTGGTTGTGGTAACTGGACTCCACTTTTGTTGGGTCACTTGTGGTTGCAGCTTAAGAGTAAGCTTGCAACATTGTGTAGTGGTGACTACAGTGTGATACCTTTTGTGTGTGGTTGTTGCAGTCCAATTTTGGTTTGGTCATGTAGGTGTTGCTGCTTTAGTGTATTAATTAGTGTGATTGGCATGGTGTCGCTCCCCAGATCAGTGGATCTTGAGTGGTGGCTATGGCTTTCCCAGTTTGTCTGGTCACTTTTGTCCCCTTTTTATTACACTCCTTTTACAGTAACATGTGGTTGGAGATCACAAGGGTGTCCATTTTGGGTGTGGTAGTGGCAGTTCACTTTTGTTGGGTCACTTGTGGTTGCAGCTTAGGTGTAAGCTGGTGACATTTGTGTGTAGTGTTGACTACACAGTGATGCCTTTTGTGTGGTGGCTGTTGCACTCCACTGTTGTGTTGGGCACCTGTTGCTGTTTTTGGTGTGTGTCTGTTACCACAGTTGGTGTATTTGCTTTTTGTGTTCTCTCCTCATGGTGGTGGCCATTTTGTTTTTGGGAGTGGCACCCACTAATAAGGTTTTGGGTCCTGTTTTTATGTAGATTGGTTTTAAGAGGGAACAGACTTGTGATTGCTCAACACCCGATTGCAATAACTTGAACATTTCTTTATGGGAGAAATGTTCAGTTTTAAGGGGGGAGGTGTTATGACCCTAGAGGTCTTGAATGTTTCCATTTGTCTGTTATCACTCTTTTACCTATGAGTGTGTGTGTGTGTGTGTGTGTGTGTGTGAGATTGGTTGTAGGTTGTCCCCGAGAGCTGATTGGTTCCAGTCTGGAAGACAAGGGTTTAAAGGCCGGCTCCTCCCAGTTCCTGTGGACTCTCCTCCATTGTCCAAGACTACCAGCATTTGTGTGATTGTGGACAAACTATGTTTGATAATAAAACTATGTTAAAACGCTCGCTGCTGGTGGTGTTTGGAGGGTGGGAAGAGGGGAGTCTCATTCTCTTGTTGCACCAGGGTTTCCCCTAGGCCCTGGTCGTAACACTACCTGTAAAGACAATACCTATCAATTAACTCACCTGTACCTGTTACAAAATCACATCACCTTTTTGTTACCTGGCATCAGCTTGTGTTTTTATTTTCTATAAAATAAAAGGACTATCTATGGTACTTCAAATAAACATGTGAAGACTTTCTATCACTTCTTTTGCAAACAAACAGGTGGTGCCAAGGCCAAGCAAAGGGCAGCTGCAAAAAAATGATTTATAATCTCCACAATCATACTGGTTGTCACTTTGACCCATATCAATTCCTGGTATAAACTGACCCCAGCCCCCCATCAAAGAAAGGAAAGTTGATGTGGCCCCCACCCAAAAAGGTTTGGGGACCCCTGACCTAAACACTTCACTACCTAAACTTATGGTAACTTAAATGACCTCAACAGTAGCGAATGTCAAGAGTTAATGTGATCATGAGTGGTCCTGAAATATTACATTTTGGAGGTAATGTATAGTGTATTATTCTCCAGTCAGTGCTCTTGACCAAAGCACTGGAGTTGGCCTCGGACGCTGTAGGTAGGTTTCCCACTGCTTGTCTGGGATGGGCTAAATGTAGAGAACCAGTTTCACTACATTGTACATGATTGTATGATTATTTGTGATAAAGATTCTTCTTCATAAACCATGATGTATATGACTGGGCTCTGGTCACCCACTTCCTGCTTCCATTGGTCAGAAAATCCAACTGAAGACTGTACTCTAAGTGCCCTGCATGGTAGCTCACTTGCATCTTGTATGCAAGTGTGTATGTGTGTGTTAACAGATGAATGCGAAGCAAGGTAAAGCACAGTGTCTTTGTTTAACACTGCTGCCTCCTGAGGCCTGGGTTTGACTAAGCACTAACCTAGATATATGTGACAGTGCATGACACAAGTTTCTTGTGACTGTGCTACTGTGCTCTAATACCTGCTTATATCCACATAACTGATTATTTATCTGAAATATGTTAGTTTTTTGTCAAAGGACCAATAGTCATCCGTTCAGTAATGTTTTTGGTCCAAAATATTGCAGCATTTAATTTTGTCGCCCAGTTATAGCATTGATGAAGTACTTCTGAGAAGACAACAAAAATATTGAGTTATATATTGTGTATCTCAATAAAGCCAAACAAATATAATATATATATATATATATATATATATATATATATCATTAAGGCTATATATCCCAACCCAGGCATGATTGTATGTGATAATACAGATTATAGACATCTGTCTCCATGTTATTTGGAAAAATGCAGTAGCCTGACTCAGTATAGAATCATTTTACAGTTTACCATGCAGTCCATTTAGGCAACTGACTAAACCCAAAGGGCTGACTGAACCAAAAACGAAACTTTTTCTTTAAAAGTGAGTTAACTTTTCCATATTTAGGCCTGTATTTAGAACTTAAACAGGCACTGATGGTCAACCACAGCTGGGTGTCTCTAAACTCTATCTCTTTGTATATTCATCTGTCTGTCTAACTTGATCTGTACCCCTCCCACTTACAAATGTAGGTGGGGAGTTCTCAATTTGGCTGCATTACCGTGTTGGAGCAGAACCATGCATCTCAAACAGAAATAATCTCATGACAACTACGATTTTTCTTGTGACCCTTTGGAGGGGGCCCAAACCACTGGTGGGGAACCAATAGACAATACAAAACTCTAAAGTAGTTTAAACTAGCTGCACCTCGAGCAGTGAGCAGTACCATGCTATTTACACACTGACGCTTCAATACTTAAACAATCATGTGATAATTATCTATATTTTGATACTTTAAGTACATTTTGCTGAGAATACTTCTGTACCTTTTTTTACAGTAGGAGTATTTATTTATAAGTAGTATTATAAATGCAGGACTTCTGTTTGTAATGGAGATTTTTTTTTTTTAACAGTGGGGACTGGCAATGATCAATGCACCAGAATGCTGTAATGTTTGCTGATGCTAGTTGATAATATTTGTCAGTTAGTTGAACTTTATTGTCCACAGGGAGAACGTCTTTTTCACAGCAGTGTACATCAATGGGAGACTTGACACTGCACTCTAAACACGTTTTTTAGTTAGCCCTGCTCTGCGGCACACAGGGCAAGATGTAGAGATTTAACATAAATCTCACAATTAATGCCTACAGCAGCAAAAAACACCTCCTGAGCAAAATACTTAATACATAAGTGATGAATGAGTAATATAACATTTGTGAGACTGAACCAAATTACTTATATTTCTTTCTACAGTAGACGATCATCTGATTTCATTCAAAATGATGCAACGATTGATAGATCACTCATGAAAGGACTCATGAATCAGTTCCCATATCTGTATGCAATTCTATCCTCTTTGAAACTTGAACTTGAACACACACACATGCACATGCACATGCACACACACACACACACACACACACACACACACACACACACACACACACACACACACGTTGAATTTTAAACCAAAGCACTCAAAGTGATCAAGTGTTATGTGTTGATAAGTAATCATCATAAAAATAACCACTTGAATACATTGTGTAAAATATATATTGAAACACGTCAATAACAGAGACCGTGACTGAAGTATGCAGCCCTCTGCTAGCAAGTTTACAGTAGTTATATATTAAAGAAATGTGGGAGCGGTCAGTAACTTTGCCAGTGAGATTACACGTGATAGTCAAGTGATTTCACTTACTGACCTAACACATCAAGCTCTGTTTGAGTTTACCATGATTCACCATGAGACTTTATCAGGTAGGCTAGTTTTGTATTTTTCTATTCCACACACTATATATATATATATAGGATCTAAGTCACTCCAAGGCATATTTTGATTAGTCATATTCAGATGAACAGTACAGGAGAAAGTGTCTTTTGTCTTCATACATATCATTTACTTATTATTTTGTTAAAAAGCATAAATTGGACAGCATTTCTTTCTTTTCTTTTTTCAAATTGCCTTGCCAAGTATTCCTGCACCTCTCCAAAAGTTAAGTTATTTCTAATGCATTGTAATATTTGTCTCTGCTAACTCCACTATTGACTTATGGAGGCCATGTGTGGAGGCCTTCGAAATGCAAAAATAAACTGCTTCCCACTAACTGACTGATAACACTAATATCTTCAAAATATTTATTAAATCACTTTATCGTGGCTTTATAGATGACTAATTGGCCAATAACAGAGACAGATTATTAGTTCCCAGTTTGATAATACTACTACTACTACTACTACTACTACTACTAATAATAATAATAATAATAATGACAATGATACTTATAATAATAATATAATGATAATAATAATAATAATGATAATTACAATCTGGCTTCAGACCAGTCACCATAGGGCCAGAATAACTGTTGGCAATGTTAAAAAGAAAGTCAACAATACTAAGATGGGTTGCATTGGTCCGCATAACTATACATGGGAGGCTACCCATGTAAAGTGTACGTGTAGGATACACTAGTTTTACATTGTGGGTAAACTGAACAAATCAGTGGTCAAACCAGCGTCACGAGAAAAATTAGTTTTGTGTCAGGTGAGCTTATACCATAACTGTCATGAACCGTTCTGGGAAGTTTTGTGTGCAAGCTGTTTTCCAGTAAACACATTTGTTGTAATACACCTGAGGTGGTGTCACTTACAAGAGCAAAGTTATGATTCAAGAACAAGATTCAATACTTTATTGCCCTATCAACAGAACTGAATAGAATTTACCTTGGCAAGCTCACCCAGACCCAGACAAGGAAACCACTCACTCATAAATAATGCAGTTACTAATAATTGACCTGATATCAGACTCAATTTGCGTGCAGGTTGTCACGAATGTCATGGTCCAGTGGCAGAGTGATGCCAAGGTGGATTGCGGTTTGAGCTGTTACTGACCCCTCAGCCAAAAAAAAGGGATGGACTCCTTAAAAGATGATGCAAGGTAAGAATATATAACTTCTTTTAATAAAAATTGATAGCAGTCATACATCTTTTCAATCCTAAGTAAGAAATAAGAAAGTTCCTAATGAATGAAAAACATATCAATACATACATTGTGGTAGTTCTGTCAAATTAAACAGCATTTGAAAGACTTGATCACTGATGAATAAAGATCGTGTATGATTGGTTTGGCACATGAAAAGCTGATTACGATCTACAATACCCTTGCTTGTAGATAAGTTTGCTTGGCTGTATGGGCATATAAGTGTGTTGTGTCAACTGTCTCATTTACCTCTCAGCAGGAAAAGAAGCATGTTTCCAAATATGTTAAACCTTTCCTTTACATGGCACTGCAGTTTAATAAGTTGCTTTTGATTGTTTACTTTCTAGTAAGTGACTTTATTGTACTTTCCAGTCTGCTCTTACTCCCAAAGCATCAAGTACAGCAGCCTGGCAGTATAAAGTCAGTTTAAGGAGGGGAAAAAGGTCTGAATTAGGCGGTTGTTGAGGTGGCTGGATGAGTCATACACTGGACTTTCCTTCCAGAGACTGGAGCTCATGTTTAATTTGTGAGAAGGAGTCCAAAGTAATTTGGTTTTAAGTTATGGTCAGTAAGTCGGTTAACGTACGTTAATGACATAGACGGCTGATGTCATGTGATGTGAGTTACGTCGCATACATTACAAGACTGAAATAGTTATTTTGACCTAAAGTATGATCTCATCCTAAACCTAACTAAGTTGTTTTGGTGTCTAAACCTAAAAGTTTGAGAGTGTAAATAAATATCCAAAAGTCATAATATGTCATATTATGTGAATTACGTGAGTTTGTCAGCAAGCTTTATTTTGAAAGTCAAACTGGACATATTATTGCTTATTTGACTGTGGAGCCCCCCCCCCCGGCTGTAAAAATGATGCAGAGGAGTTAGTAGACAGTCACAGTTTGAAGCTGAAGGCCACTGACAAAACTGCTGTATCTGAGGAACATGTTGCACTTTCACACCTTTTTAAAGATAGCTTTTCATTTTTTCAGTGTGAAGACACCGGTGTATTTTTGTGCAATTAAAAGCTTTGATGTAAGGAAGTAAAGACAAAGATAGGCTACTAAACATTTCCTAAATTGCATAATGAATTTCAGATTGAGGACACCAAGCCCATTGCCCAGTGGATGTGTGAGTTTAAAGTCTGCACAGTCCAATGAACCCATCGTAGACTTAAAAAAACAACGGTAAGAAACCATAAATTCACAGTTTCACTTAGAAATGACACATTTTATGTATTCATGTAAGCTGCTTTCGTGCAAGTGAAATCTTTGATGCAAGATGTTTCCTTGTTCGTGGTTTAAAGGACTTGTTTCACATTTTGGGAAATGCTCTGATTCAGTTTCTTGTAGAGGGTTAGATGACAAATTTGATCCCACTCTCATGTCTGTGTGCTGAATATGAAGCTGAGGTATCTGGATGGCAACACATTCTGATTTTTGAGTTTACTTAGTTTGGATTGAATGATGACTAATTGTTTCTCCTCATGTGAGTTAAGGAATGCAGACAGAGTGAGGCTCACAGCTCCAGGGGTCCTAGAGTAGTTTTTCAACTGTGTGAGGGCTAAAGGTTAGCAGGCTGCAGGCCATCATAAAGTACTAAACCTGAGATTGGCCCGCACGCCAAATGGTGGGAGATGTCTACACGTTTATGTTCCTGTGGAAGGATAGAGGTGTCAATTTGGGGACAAGACCTAAAGTTGACTGCAGCCAAGTTAGATGAGTTATGGGGGAGACAGGTCATCTCCTCTTTTAGTCTATTGGATAATTTACCAAAGTGACCAGTTTAGAAGAAGTGGGTGTGTACTGGAAAAGGGACTCTAAAAACCCTCACATAGGAAGAGAAGGAGTGTGGCACTTGGTAGAGCTCCTAAGATTGAAGGCTGATAAGAGTTCTGATAGGGCAGAGGGCGAAGCATTTTGGCCTTGCTTTTGCCATAGATTAGAGAGCATCAGAATGCGGCCGATTCTGATTCGGACGCTGGCATCTGTTTCAATAAAGATTGCTCTATCATTCCACCCAGCCTTGCCTCCGCAGAATTCTTACATCAACATACTACTAGCCGACACCTTTGATGAAGAGAGCCCAGAAACCACAAAGCTATCACCAACAACCAGTCAGCTTGACAAAATGACTGTAAACAGATGGAAAAAGCTGGCCTAGCTCTGTCTGAAAGAAACAAAAAGTGCCTGCAAGTACCTCTACTGCTCATGCATCAACAGGTTGTATCTCACTTGTTTAATTCATTAAAGATCAAAGTGTAAAGACTTCACCGCCACGCTAGTTGTTTTGTGATAAGCTAACCCCGTCTTGGCTGTATGGGCATACTGACATGAGTGTTGTGTCAACTGTCTCATCTACCTCTCAGCAAGAAAGGAAGCATATTCCCAAGAGGTAAAACTTTTCCTTTACATGGCACTACAGTTTAATAAGCTTCTTTAAATTTTTCTCTTTTTTGTAAGTGACTTTACTGTACTTTCCAGTCTGCTCTCATTCCCAAAGCATCAAGTACAGCAGCCTGGCAGTATAAAGTCAGTTTAAGGAGGGAAAAAGGTCTGAATTAGGGGCTTGTTGAGGTGGCTGGATGAGTCATACACTGGACTTTTCTTCCAGAGAATGGAGCTCATGTTCAGTTTGTCCAAAGTGATTTGGTTTGAAGTTATGGTCCGTAAGTGAGTTAACGTATGTTAATGACATACGCTGCTGATGTCATGTGAGTTACGTCACATACGTTACAAGACTGAAATAGTTATTTTAACCTAAAGTATGATCTCATCCTAAACCTAACTAAGTTGTTTTGGTGTCTAAACCTAAACGTTTGAGAGTGTAAATAATAATCCAAAAGGTAATATGTCATATTAAGTGAATTATGTAAGTTTGTCAGCAAGCTTTATTTTGAAAGTCAAACTGGACATATTATTGCTAATTTGACTGTGGAGCCCCCCGATCGTTAAAATTATGCAGAGGAGTTAGTAGACAGTCATAGTTTGAAGCTGAAGGCCACTGACAAAGCTGCTGTATTTGAAGAACATGTTGCACTTTCACACCTTTTTAAAGATAGCTTTTCATTTTTTCAGTGTGAAAACACCAGTGTATTTTTGTGCAATTAAAAGCTTTGATGTAAGGAAGTAAAGACAAAGATAGGCTACTAAACATTTCCTAAAATTGCATAATGAATTTCAGATCGAGGACACTATGTCCATTGCCCAGTGGATGTATGAGTGTGAGGTCTGCACAGTCCAATGAACCCATCGTAGACTTAAAAGAAGAACGGTAAGAAACCATAAATTCACAGTTTCAGTTAGAAATTACAAATGTTATGTATTCATGTAAGCTGCTTTCGTGCAAGTGAAATCTTTGATGCAAGACGTTTCCTTGCTCGTGGTTTAAAGGACTTTTTCACGTTTTGGGAAATGCTCTGATTCAGTTCGTTGTATAGGATTAGATGACAAAATGGATACCACTCTCATGTCTGTGTGCTGAATATGAAGCTATCACCAACAACCAGTCAGCTTGACAAAATGACTGTAAACAGATGGAAAAAGCTGGCCTAGCTCTGTCTGAAAGAAACAAAAAGCGTGTGCTAAATATGAGGTTAGCACCGACAGCCAATGAGCCTAGCCTGTAGGCTATTTTGCTGTTCATGCTCATGCTCAGTGACCAGCCAGTTTTAATGTGGTCCTGCCAAAAATGATGACATCAAAAATCTTATAATGTTGGTTAGGACACATTCTATAGCCCCTGCCAAAACCCTTCAAGGTATCCAAGCCAAAGCATGACAGGTCTGCTCTGTGTACATATGGTTGCCAAGCTATGATCAGACAAATGCTGTTCTTGTTCAGGGGTTCACAGACAATTTGTGTTGTCATACTTTCAGATTTGAGAGATCAGGCATCCCTGACAACAAAATGCAAGACTTGTGTCTTTAAAGTCCCTATGATCTAAAAGAATCACTGTATAATGTCTTGCTCCATTTCTTAGCTAAAGCCAGAAAAACATTTTGTAAATATTCTTAATGGTATTTTAGAGATAGTAACTCCCTGGAAACACATCAAAAATGATGATGACTCATTTTGCACTCAGGGGCAGATATTGTTTTTCCAATTAATGCTTCCTCTATTTGATGATGCTGCCATTGAGGGGATGGGGTGGTGTGGGACATAACCTTGGTCCATGCTGTTGGCAGCTGCCTGTTTTTATTGGAAACACCCAACTGTGCTGAAGCAAATAGCACTTGCTTAGCCATTTCATGGGGATTTTAATACATTGTTTTTATCCCAACAATGGTATTTATACTAGCTGACACCATGCTCAGTTGCAAACCTTCCTACTAAGTTTTGCATGAAAAATGTACACACTGCACTATTGCATGCAAGGAATGAAAATATTGTAATATATTTTAGGGGAGGAGATCACTGTCAGTGTCTGGTTGAGAGACAGACAAGTGGTTGAACGAATACAGTAACCTCTAGCAGATTTTGGTCTTTTGTCAGCATATTTGATACTTGGAAACTTGGTGATGGAAAATTCCTGCATCTTTGGTTTTGACACGACTGATTTTTTTTCTTAACCCCTCCTGTCAGATCAAAAGCATATGGGGTGCCTAAAGCCTGGGGTGGACATCTGCCTTATTCTGAGATTCCACATAGGTATTTTTCCTGCATGAATATTTGTCTGATACCATGCTGAATTTCTGTCTGATTAACTATACCATGTGAAAACTGACAGACATGTATGCTGTGTGATGTGTGTAATGACTTTCAGGTTGAAGCCGCAGGGTCCTGCCCCAGTTGTGTATCCAGTACAAACAACTGGTCACAGAGCCCTTGATGGCCAAAGCTGGTAAAAATCACTGTTCACATTACCGTCTAATTCATGTGCTGTTATTAAACGAACATAAGGTTGATGGGTAAAAAAAAATATCTGATTTTCTTTGATGCATTCAACAAAAGTTGATGACATTTGTAGGTGCTCAGAGATGATCAGATGCAAGTCAATGCCAGTGGGGTTTTCATGTTAGCAATTTGTTATCGCACTTTGACACTTTCCGTTTAACTTTCACACACTCTTACTTAATTTATGATTTGAAAGTCAGAAAAGTGATTCATTTGTGAAGGTTATCTTGCTGAACAAAATGTAAAAAAAGCATCACAAACTTGTGTTTGCCACAGAACTTACCAAAATCTAATTAAAAAATCCCATAAACTTTTATGTTGAGGGAGAGAGGGTGTGGAATTATTTACTTTTTCCTTTGGTTTGGTCTTGCTGCTTTCTGAAATCTTACCAACCGCAGCTTTAATTGCACAATTCGTTTTATAATGAGAGACACACATTCATCAGCTTTGGAAGAATTTGTTGACTGAACTGAAAGGTGGAGAGCTGCGTTAGTTCAGTATTTGTACATTTATATAGCCTTCATGTACAGTTTTCCGTATAATTTTCAGGAATAAGGTCAAACCCTCCTACCCTTCATTTCCTGCATGTGAGAGTGTCGTGTCCGATGATTCAGAGGATACCATAACCAACTTCCTCCGAAGCGAAACGTAAGAAGCAAGACTAAATATGATTTTGTTACAATGAATAATGAATAATCGCTTGTTCTAGAAACAATATTTAATCAATGCATCAGAAATTATTAATGACTCAGATATCAACTCTAAAGCAATATAAAGGCTGATTCATCCTCACTTCTTGATTCCAATGGGATGTTGCAGCAGTCATTGTAATCTCAGCTTTGTAATTCTTTACTGTTACATTTTGAATATGAATGACTCAGAAAAAGAAAGAGGGCAATTTCTTGTAGCTTTTAATTACAGATTATTGTCAACATCCGTTGAGTCTTTTTTCCTATTTTGTCTTTCAGCGGTGTTCAGTTCGAAGCACAGACAGCATACTCATCCACGACTGGATCGAGGGATTCAGTATTTGATGAGGAGACAACTGATTCGTGAGACACTTCTTAAATTCAATACCTTAGTAGTCCACTCTCATAAAGACTGATCACGATCAGAAGAGAAAGATGTTGATTGACTGATTTCTTCTGTCTAAACAAACTCAATAAAGTAGCTCTCTTCATTTTCATGACTAAATTAACTGAATAAAGAAACCGACCTTAAAGGACAACACAGTTTCATAATGTTTTTTTTATCTGGTGGACCCTGCCACCTTTCTACCTTCACACAGTATTCTGGAGAACTTATTTTATAAATAGCTTGTTTATTCACTTATGGAAAAGATAAAAACTTAGAAAAGTTTAGAAAACTTAACTAGTCCCCCCATCTTTAATGTTTAAGGGCCAGGCTCACACATAGCGAACATGTCTTGCACTGCTTCATGCAGTGAATAATAATAAGTGCACTTTATTTGCCTGTTTAACAGAGAAGATGAGGAGGTGATATGTGACATCTGCTGTAAAGCTCGAGCTATGAAGACCTGCCTGACCTGTGACATCTCCCTCTGTACGAATGATGCGTGGGACCACTACAAAAACGAAGCTCTGGAGGAACACACACTCACTGATGTGTGTCAGGACGGCGAGAGGAAGCGCTGCCTGCAACACAAAAAGCCTCTAGACTTGTTCTGCAGGTCCGATCAGACTCCGATCTGCAGCCGATGTGCCCGGAAAAATCACAAAGGTCACGACATCGTCTGGAAGAGGAGACATGCAAGTCAGGTGAAAATCTGAAAATGTGTAAATAATGGGAAAAATATGTTAATAGTGACACGCTGCATTTTGCTAATTCATTCTATTCTGTTGCATGTGTGTTGTGGTGATGGATAACAGAGCTCTGGACTAACTGAGACAGGTGAGTGAATACTTCAGAGGTACAGGCATAGTCACACACACATTTGGGATTTACTCATATGGCTTTTTAATTACAAGTATCTGGGGGTAGATAAGCAATTTGATTGGCTGGCAGTTAAAACAATACAGGAATTCTCTAGTTGACAAGGCATAAACTGGATCCAGGAAAGATAAAGAGTTTCATAGAAAGAGTTGTTGCAAGTTTCCTCCCAACTAGTAAAATCTAGTCAGCAGTAAAAAGGGTGCTGTCTCCAGTGATTTTATGACAGCCTGTAGAGAGATAGACTTTGATCCAAAGTTAAAAAAGCACATCACGCCACATAGCTGGGCAGAGGTAAAAATCATATTTTTTTTTTTTATTGGTGGTGTACAGCGGCTGTTTAAACCTGTTTATACCTGTGTATCCATCTGTCTATTCATCGATTCATCTTCATCTTGATAAGGTTTACAAGAGATTTCTACATCTCCAGAGCCAGTTACCAAGAGCACAGGCTGATATATAAATGTGTGTTACTGTAGTATTTAATTCAAATGGATGCCAAAACTCATATTTCACTGGGTGAATAATTTGTCATGATGATGAAGCAGACACACAAGCAAATATATTATTCTCAACAATGAAACTCAGAATTTTGATATTAATAATATTAATGGAGTAATAATAAAAAAAAAAAACAGAATTGAATTTTTAGTTTCAATAACTTAAAAAACAAGCTCCTCTTGGATGAAAATGAGTGTGCAGCATTAGAAAGTGTTTTATATGATAATGTTCATTCACCGGGCTTATAATGATGGGTTTATGAATGTAAGAGTGGCTCAAAAATAGTTTTTGTGCTGTCTTATGTTTGACAGTGGTGCCCCCTCCTGGTGAGATCACGTTCCTGTCAGTGAAGCCAAACTCTGTGATTCTAAGCTGGGAATGCCCAAAGGGACCAGAGGGGCCTGCCAGCTTCAGAGTTATGTGGGGCTCCTCTATAAAGATGACGGGTTGCCTCGTCATCAGAGGTTTTCACAAAATTGAAATAAACAAACTCCAACTTGGACAAAAGTATTTTTTCAGAGTGGCCACAGAAGACAAGGATGGCAATTTAAGCGAATGTGTCGAGGCATCTGTTGTGACAGGTAATAAAAGGGATGCGAACACATTTCACGTTTCTTTTACTGCATTGTGTTCGTGTTTCATTCACACACAGTTTTTTTTTTCAAATAACTGCTCTCTTGCAGCCGTGCCAGCCCCTCGACACTTAAAAAAAGGACATTCAGAGGCCACAGCTCTGTCTTTAAAATGGACGGAAGGAGAAAAAATGGAGGGAATTCCACATCAGTACCTCATAACCATCACAAGTCCAGGGAAAGATTCTTTAGCAGTACACACAGAAGACTGCTACAAGATGTTCTCTGATTTAGAGCCAGACACAGAGTACATTATCTCTGTTTCTACAGTGCTGGGTGATGCGTGCAGTGAGCCAGTCTCTACAACTATACACACAGGTGGGAGTTATATCGCATTTAATATTCACGAAATACTTTTATAAATGTAGTAGTCTGATAAATATATTGTACATTATGTATACAAAGAAACTTTTTGACAAAGTTTTAGTGTTATTGAGTATGATAAGTGAACCCAGTGCAGAGAGAGAAAATAAGAAATAATTCAAAGGTGTAATCCTGCAGCGATGGAATGTAACTTTGCACAATCAATTCAGTGCTGTACTTGTTTTTGTTCTTTATTTGAGTATATACATTTCATGCTACTTTATATGTCCACTCCACCACATTTAGGAAATGTAAAAGCAAACACCGTAATTTCTACTACACTACATTGTCATATTTAAAATGTGTTTTCAAACCAGGTCATGGTAATTCTAAGTGTTATATCGTAGGCAACTACTGGACTTTTCACCTCTCATCCAAGAGGCTTATTCAGTTCTAATGGGAGGGGAGTTGGCAGGCTTTTAAACCCTGTGTGGGAGTGTCCTTACAGAGTCGTTAAGGACATGTGTGAGTTTCAGACTCATTAGGGCCACTTGTGAGTCGTTGATCCAGCCGGACATGAATGTCGGTTGGACCCCCTCCCCCCACACATGGAGTGGTTTTTCTTATTTTTCTGCGGTATTTTGCAAGTTAAGTCTGACATTCAATTGCTGAAATTGTGTGAGTCCAGACTTAGGCCAGATTTTGTAGACAAGGATTAACTTTTAAACCCAAATAAATCATGGTTTAGGTTTAAACTGTGTTGCACCAAACTTTTAACGTAACACAAAAATTAGATTGAAGTTAAACCTCTCTTTGAACCTCAGTTTTGTTCTCTCAACCAAAATTAAACTGAATTCTGTTGTACCAAAACTTTAAACTCCACTTCAATCTGTGATCCAGTATCAACTTTTTACTTACACTTGAGAGGGTCTTTATAAAATGAACTGAGCAAAATGATCACGTTTCTGGAATGAAATTAATTGTTACATCATGAATATTGATTTATCTCTTTGTGTTGATTTACAGAGCCGTGCCTCATGGAGGCGCTGTCAAAGATGGGACTTGACCAGTATGACGACAAGCTAACACTGAGCACTGTTATGAAGATCAAACAAGACGATATGTCAGAGAACAAGCTCGAGACTGCTGAGTCACTCCCTGGGGCTTTTTTGAAGAAACTTACAATGTTGAATGCAAATGCTAGAAGTGTCAGATGTGCTTCCCATGATGTGAACACAGACAAAAGCAATGCCATTAATCCCCTAGACCTAATTGTTGCGCTGCTCCTTTGTTCAGACAGTTTCCTTCAGCAGTACATAGTTCTGAAAATGGCACTCTGCCAGTTTGCTGTCCCACTCTTGCTGCCCAACTATGAAACAAAGCAAATCACGTTGATGCTTTGGTCCATGCGTGAAATTGTCAGAACCTTCAGTCCCTCAAATCTGGCATTCCGAAAGTTAAGCTGTGTAGAAAGAATTGTGCTCTCTGATATTCCCCTGGTGTCATTTGTCAGGCTGGACAGAATGATGTTGTCCAAGTCTCAGATGCTGAACAAACTGCTCAGTAACTCTCAGCAGTGCCATGACCCGTTCTATCATCGCAACATGGTGTGTGGTGATGTTCCAAGGAGGATTTCAGAGGGGCTCGTTGAAATAAGCTGGTACCACCCGTGTGGGGACAGGAAAGTAGACAGATTCACTGAGCCACTGGCTGTCGCCAACCTCAGAGGAGACATTAGGGCCTTTGACAAGCAATTCTCATTCCTCTGTCGGACATCCGCAGCTATTTACATCTTCTGTGATGAATCAGAAGCTGATTTCTTCAAGAATCTGACAGGAAAAGATGCGAAAGCGAATGTCATTTTGATTAGCAGTGCACAGGGGAAGACCTTTACACTGCAAACGCTGACGTTGAAACCAAGTTTAAAGAAAACTAATGTGAGCCAAAAGAAAAAGACTGAGACAGAGCTGATCAAAGCCCTCCAGGAATCAGTCTCTAAGTTGCTAGAAAACTGTCCGAACAAAGTGTCGATAGCAAATCTGGCTGACAGTGCTCCAGGCTGGGAAATCCTGGTTGATGAGGATTCTGGTGAATGCCAGGGTGCAAAGAAGCATGTGAGTAAAATCACTGAACGCATCGCTAATACCTCAGAGTTCAAAGACAAACATCTGGCTTCCCAGGGGCACATCTGGAAAGCAATTTCATGGCTGGAAACTGAGTGCTGGAGACTGCGTAAAGCTGGCAACCAGGACACTGAAGAATACCGCAAGTCTTTGAAAACAAAAGAAAAGGCGCTCAGAAGGAAACAGCTCAAATTTGAGATGACACCTGTTATGTCAAGCTTCCTTCGCGGTGTGGTCATATCCGAAGTGCAGCGTTACTATTTCCTCAAATGGCTGGAAATGGATTTGGACAACCTGTCCTGGAACCAGCTATCAGCTCTGCAGGATCAATACAAAGAGCTCAGTCAGAAACTTCCCCAACATACAGAAGACATAGCGGCCATTGACAAGCAAATATCTGCTCGCTCTTTGCGCCTCGAGCACTTTCTTCGAGAGTGTGGGCAGCTGTATGAATGTGCGAGTTACCTGCCAGACTACAGCGCTCAGAGAAAGACCATGGAACAGCTCCCTGCGCTGTGCGCTCAGATGCTACAGGACGGTTTCCCACTTGAGCTTGTTGATGGAGATGCAGCAAACATCCCGCTTAAATGGATCACTGAGGTGCTTACCGAGCTTCACTACATAATGCAGTCCAACAGTAAGCTCAAGGTCATTGCTATCATCGGAGCTGAAAACTCGGGAAAATCCACTCTGCTAAACACCATGTTTGGAGTCAGGTTTGCCGTCAGCAAAGGAACATGCACCAGAGGGGCGTCCATCCAACTAATCAGTATTGACAAAGAAGTCAAAGAAGAGCTGGGGTGCGTCTGCATCGTGCTCATCGACACTGAAGGACTGAAACCGCATCAGATGCTTCACGATGATCACAGTCACGAACGTGCCAAGGAAGTAGCGAGCCTTGCTGTAGCACTTAGTGATGCCACAATTGTCAGCGTTTCCAGGGACAACTCAAGTGAGCAAGACATTTTGGAGATGGTGCTGTATGCTTTCACAAGGTTAAAGGATGTTAGATCGAAGCCACTGGGCCATTTTGTTCATACTGACATGAATGAGAAGCCCGTTGCGAAGAGGAGAAATAGTAAAGATTGGTGGGAGAAGCTCAATGAGATCATCCGGAAGGACAGTAGGATGAAGAAGGCAAAAATCACCAGGATCTCAGATGTGGTGAAGTTTGATCGAGACACTTGCAGCTGGCAAATTCCTTCGGTTTGGCACGGAACTCCACCGATGGCTCCTATCAGTGTCGACTATAGTGAGACTGCTCATGCTTTGAAAAAGCGTCTCTTAGGTGACCTCAAAAAGTGCAAGGCAAGGGGTGATCTGATGCACTTTATCGAGAGGATGGAAAGCCTCTGGAAGGCTCTATAAAAGGTGAAGCTTTATCTGTACTGATAGCCGAGAGGGGAAGCAGAATAATTTCGTAGAAGCCTATTTCAATGTAAATGTTTCATCTTTCACTGTTATCCTGCGGTATTAATGTTGCCGTCGCTGTCACAAAGACTAAGACAGTAGCAACATGGTTACAGCTAGCAGCCTGGCTAATCCCAATTTGACCTGGAAAGCCTGAACAACTGACATGAAAAGACAGAGTAAAACACCTGGTTGTATTGATAAGTGGGCAGGGTTGCTGCTCACTGATTTCGGAGAAAGAAACCTGATTTTGTCTGTCTCAAGACCAGGCAGTATCAGCAGGGAAACAGACTTTGTCACAACACCAGAGGTCTCCATTGAGTGTAAGCCTATCTGTTCATTTTGCTTTTCCCTGGTCTCTGTCACTCCGTTTTTATCTTCTTTGCCCCCTCCATCAGCAGGGTTTTCTTTTTTTCCACAGTTATTCCAGTTATTCCACCGTAACCTGCCTCCAACCATGCCTCTTTGTGCTGTAATTTGACCTTTGTTTAATTTGACGGGAAAAACGTCAGATGACCAAGGTAATAGTGAGACTTATAGGGGACCAATCTATTGTACAGCCATTAAGTATGTACTTCAGAATGATAAATTAAAGCAAGAACGTTGTCAAAAACAAGTATACTCACTCAAAAACAAGTATACTCACTCAAAAACAAGTATACTCACTCATTCACTTTTTTTTTTTATTTACAATGCATTTTTTTTTTCAAAAAGATCCGACATGTTGAACGCTGTACAAATAAAACATTAAACCCGATGATTGCATAAAATAAACATGTACTTTGAGATGAAGTTCCCTCTGAATAGGAAAACAGAGGTATGGACATACACCTAATGTGTACAGATGTGTGGCAGATGTGTAGTGTTATCAAATCTTTATCAAAAAGATGTTTGTATCTGCAGTGATTTTGTTTGATTGCTTTGATTATTTTACATTAAAAAAGCACAGCTGAAGATAGTGCTAAAATTAATTTATATGTGTATGGATTTATGTGGTAGTTTGTACAAAAAAATATGCATATATAATCTCATTTACTTGCGCTATCATTAGGAAAGGATTCACTTTTGCTGTCTACTCTACAATAATGTCCCACAGTTACAGTCATAACAGTTTAGATGTGGCATAACTGACATCATGACAATAAATCCTCATATTTACATTCATACACCTCTCTTCAAATCAGGTCAGGGAAAAGTACTAAACTGCATACTTAAAGGGTCAGTTCACCCAAATTCTGAGAAAAATTAAATAAAATCTCAGAAATCTTGGAGACAGGGCAACTGAACCCCTAAACTAGAGTTACAGCTAACCCTAACTCCTGACAGTATACATTTATATTTAAATGTAAATGTACTTCTAAAGAGACTGCCCCCAACCCTCTTCAATCTCTTGTTACATGTTAAATACATATAACATTCATACAACTAACACATTTAAGGATTCTCTTATATTTGAGACATGATGGAAGTAGCTGAAAAAAAATACAGACACCAAGAAGTCTTTGTACATTGAGAAGAATTACATAAACATTAACAGTGTGCAGTCTGGTACATGGTGTGTTGAGTGCAGTAGGTAGAGAGGTTTGGAGTCAGCGAGACATCATTCGCACAAACTCTGTGGAAAGAAAAATATTTGTTATTGTTGGCTCGAGAAAAGGTAATTATGTCCTTAATCTACATTGTTTCCTTCGACAATCTCCTTTTCCTTCTGTCTTTAATCTGAACATCCTCCTTCAGTTAAGTTTTCTTGCCAGAAATGGATGCTACATGTATGCCAAAGAAGATTTTATTATGCCTGAACTCTGGTTTTTCAAAGAAAATGATTATTTAATACCACAGAAAGAAGTCCAGTGCCCATGTAGCAGACACTTCCCCTTCCTTCCTAGCTGTTTTAAGCTAAAGCAGTAATCACTCACCTTCAAAGTCCACCTGTCCATCCCCATTGAGGTCTACGTCTCGAAGAATCTCGTCGATCTCGCGGTGGTTGAGCTGCTCCCCCATCAGCTTCTTCATGGCTTCCCTCAGCTCCCCAAGGCTGATCTGACCATCACCGTCAGAGTCAAACTAGGGGGGGGGAAAGGATGGGGTAGAGAATAAAAAAAAATAAATTAAATAAACAATGTAATAGATGTGAAAGTTGCTAAAAGGAGGTAAGCTACTCAGGGTACCCCTAAGGTAGGCTGTAACCTTTTTTGGCTTGAGTTAATAGATTTTATTCATCTTTATTAGACACCTCTTTGAAGGCGTCCCTCAGCTCCTTCACACCAATCATGTCTGCAGTCTCAGCAAGCATCTTTGGACCCATTAGTTCCACAAAGTCCTCAAAGTCCACTCTGCCACCACCTAGAGGGCAAGTCAAAAAAGGACACACAGAAGACCAAAGTGATGTCAATTTTCTTCTAATACACAGTGTCAAGGGAAGTTATAATTTGGGTTTTTGAGTGCCAGATACCACCAGCCTGTACAACAGCACAAACATGAGGGGAACTTGCTACAGCCTCCTGCCATACACCTTGCAGGAGGAAGCTTGGGGACTGTCCTGGCTTAATCGATTCCAATTCAAATTCAGCAACAATTAAAGTTGCTGATCAATGATAAGGGATATATTTTGGTGATAAAAGTTTACTCTCTTCAATGATACATGCAGTGATCTCTAGTTCGGGCCGTGAAGGTACTGCAGATGGGCCGTGAGGTTATTTACAATTCATGTTCAATTACACTTGAAATTTTACTATTCCAAAAAAAAAATATAAATGAATGTAGATATACATATATGTATGTATTCCCTGTCAATGTGAATGCACAGCCACTGTGTGCAAGTGCAATGAAACAAATTAAATCATCACACTATAACATATCAGTAATACATTTTGTTCTAGAGGTATATGAAATTACAGACGTCCTTTGTGTCTCTCTCTGTATGTGTACTGACGTGTGCGTGTGGGACTCACAGATCTGCTGGCTGAGTTCTATCAGTTCCATCTCTGTTGGCATGTACCCCATTGTTCTCATGCACTCTCCGAGGTCCTTACAGCTGATGAAGCCATCTTTGTCTTTGTCAAACTCCCTGAAAGCCTCACGCAGCTCTGTGGGAAACAAATAATGACCGATTAGTGAAAGATAGAGACATTGCTGTTCTAAGTGTGTACTCTATAGGTCTTATGTTGAGGTCCCATGTTTAGAATTTTAATGGGATTATACCATTTGACAAATTAATCTGATAGGAAAACCCTAGAGAGGATTGTTCTCGTCTGTGTTGCTTTGAGCCTGTTATCTTTCCTGAATCACATCTATGATTGTGTGTGTGTGTGTGTGGAGGTGGGGGTCGTACACGGGTTCTTTTTTTTTTAGAAATGCTACTAGTGGTAGGAGCCAAAGTTGTCAGACTTGATTCATAAATGGCTTAAAGTGGAACTCTACCAATTTTAGACATCGACGTCTGTTACAGGTGATTGGGACTTCTGCTGCATACACAAAAAGGAGTTGTTCCAGTGGGTACAGAGGGAAGTCTGATAAATGTCCTTGGGTGTCACTTGTGTCAGTCTGACGACTGCAAGTTTCAGCAAATGATTATTTCAGACAGCCTGTGTGGTTACGTGTTGTAGCACTGAGCATGTGTCTATGTTCATATTGTTCTCGTGTACTGTACTGTACAATATTTGGAGGAATTGCACTCTCATGCTTTGGAAAAAATTTTCTTGTAATTTCCATGTCAATAAGGCCTCTTGGAATTCAATTTTTAGAAAATGCAGTTCAGTGAAAACGAATGATGAACCATGCACTAAAGAAATTTTAGTGTTGCATTGTTGGTTATTTCAGGCACCAAGCAAAGAAGAATCCCTGGAATAACTGTTGTTTTTTTTGATGCTGCTGCATTTATTGACAATGCTGTAGGAATGACATTTGAATTCATTGGAATACTCCACGAATTGAGTTGTTACCAGAAAGAAAGAATGACCACCTACCAAAAGGGTTCTTATATGATATATAAACTATTCATTAACTTCAGTAAAGCCATTATCATATACAGCATGAGCCTCATTTGAAAGTGGTAGCTTGATTTGTTTTGTTCACTGTTCAAAATCTGCTTGACAACTAAAATGTCAGCGTGTTTTTAGTGTAAATGATCCAATAAGTTCTTTCTTATATCACCATGAATGTGGAGCGTGAAAGTGTGAGCCAAACCTGAGGAATATACTTGAACTGGGCTTTGAATGTAAGGAATAATCTTTTCCTTTGAATAATAATCCTTCACTTTGATCTTCCACAGTTCAAGTAAGATGACATTCAGTGGGAAGTCAAAGTCAGGAGGGTCTCTTCAAATTCTCCTCTTTACAGTAAAGCACATTTTTTCACCGTCAAACAGAAGGTTTGAGGTTTGAAAGGAAGGCTGTTCAGGGAGAAGACTGAGGAATGACTGTGGGAGCGAGATGGGAGGATTTGGATTAAGCGTTTTGACATCTCAGTACCTTCCATTTCCTCTGGTCGTAGATCTCTGTCCTGTGGTGGTGCAGATAGAAGACATGGCAAACATACAGATCAGTATCACTCCGTTGCACGCACACAGTTACAATGGCAAAACATGCAGGAAACATTACAGTGCGTCAACAGGTTCCTTCACTCCTGTGAACCATTTTTTCCCCTTGTTGCACCGACTCAGCAGAGATTCCAATGCAGGATTATTTGGGTTTTTGATCCGACTGACCTTAATAACCTTTTTAGTTGATCTGCTACAAAATTTCATGTCCAATTTCATTTTGCTCTCGCTGGTGGAGAAGCTTTGGAAGTCTGCTGTGCATATGCTCCACAAAAACCATCAGAAATGTATTATCATCTGACGTCTCTCTCTCCATTTCCAAACACACAACAATAAAGCACAAACATCCATATGCACACACGCACAGGCCGAATTCTGAAAGCTCTGCATAACATGTACCAAGTAAAATGGTGAACGAATACATTTAAATCGCAAAAAGAGAAGTTGAAAAGGAGTCGGTGCCTAAACTGTCCTAGAAAAGAAAGCTACACTCATACACAAAAAATTTACAGTTACAGTTTGGGTTTAGCGTGTGGTGGCATGGGCACAAGGTAACGCCAGGATAAGTTTGTTCTCTCGGGATGTTCTGTGAGGCTTTGACATCAGCAGCAGGAATAATACAGACCTGGATTAGAGAGTATAAAGGGAAAGAACGGTGGGAGGGAGATTACAGCTGTAAATTGTATTACAAATCACGAAGGCTTATCGGTTTTTCATTTCCCTATCTGATGCTGATTTTTTTTTTCATCTGTATCTGCATCTGCATCTGCATCTGCACCGTGGTTCGGCCGGGACATGATTAACAAACATTAACACACCTGCGCAGACTTAACGTACAGCAAAGACACATGAACAAACTGCTGGATGTTGTTCTTGCTTATAGTTGTGACTGTCAGGCTGAAGTGTAAATTCAGGCGCAGAGGCCTGAAGAGAAGTTTCTTGTTCCCATTTTGTTAGGATTTGCATTACCAAGCTACTACCACAATAGCACCACAACTACATTGATAGTACCCCTGATCACTTGTAGAACGACAACGACCCAGCATCGACAAAAGTGTTTGAAGGAGAAATGTTGCCACCTCAATGTGTTTTAGGAGCGACTACAATCATGTGCATCAAATTCACACTATACCATCTGTACAATGTGCTGCTAAAGCAGTACTCATTCTCTGCCTTTTTAAGCCCGTCCTTTTAGAGAACAAAGGGATTATGGGGGATTAATAACCTTTCACTCTCACCCTGTCCATCTCATAGATATATCTGTGTACTCTGTCGAGGAATCCTACCTCTTTCCTCGATCTATGACTTATGGAAAGAAGTTGTCCTATGAGTTCAGGACTGTGGTGGCTCAGTGAAGAATCTGCTGGGTGACTTGACTGATGTATGAAAGTCTGAACACTTATTACTCAACAAGAACAAGAGTTTAATATCATAGCAACTCTGTGAGCAGCTCTGTTGGGATGTAAGGCTGTAGTACATCTGTAAGGATGACTAAATGCTAATTTACTCAAAACTACATGAGGGTAATGCAAATTCTAAGTGATGTATTTTAGGCAACTGGTTGGGTTGTTTCTTGAATATATTTCACCTCTCATCCAAGAGGCTTGTTCAATTTGAACTATCTGGAGGAGAGTTGCAGGTGTGGGAGTGTCCTTACAGAGTTGTTAAGTAAACATGTGAACTCTGAGTTTCTAGGTCATTGGTGACATGAACTCAACAAACGTCCAGTTGCCTTCGATATAGCACTTAGATTAACTATTACCTATATGGCTGAGAACCTAAATCAACACCACCTTAATGCTAATGTCAGCATGCTCATGTTGCTCACAATGACAGTGTTAAAATGCTGATTTTATTAAGTTTGACCATAATAGCTGTGAGCTAGCAAGTATAGCCCAGATGTTTACCGTGGTCAACATATTAGTGTACAAGCACACCATTACTGTTATAAATACTACTATTAGCACTAAAAACAAAGTAAAGCCCAGGTTGATGGGACATCTGATCATTCCAAGACAAATTACAATGACCTGATGATGTTGTGATAGTGTTGGATGAAAAATATAGGGATCACCATAAGTTATCAGGATTCTTTCAAAATTTGGTAGAATCATTAGTTGTATGTTAACACTTTATATTTATATTTACAGCTAGATGCTAACTTCATCCGTCTGTAGTTTGGTGGTGGGCAGGTTGTGAATGGTGGGTTGTTACAGCTTGCTGGTTGAAACAAGCTGCAGTCGGAAACTAAGTTGATCAAAGCAGTGAGACTGAACCAAAACAGTAAATTGCAGACCATTGTTATTATGAAAATAATGATATAGCCACGTTGAAGGAGAGTGGCTACCTGCATTCAGACATATGCATACAAGGAGGCAGGTTGTCATTTTCTGCGGTAGCTTGTTTGAGCTGTGCTCAGCTCCAACAAAACAGCTTAACTTGTTGTTAGAACCTGCATGAATTTGCAGCAGAATAACACAATTTCAAATTTGCAATAACGATATCATTGCAATATTCATACGTATGTGTACTGTATGTATAATACAATATCAATATTTCATGGCTTTGGTGAACACCACAATATTGCGTCACGTTCATCTTTTAAAGCTTTGTGTCAAAACTGTTTGCAAACAGATGTATATTTTTCTGGGACTGATTGAGATCATCATAATCTGTATCGGCTCAGCCAACAGAATGGTCTGTATCTGGACTTGCAACTGGCAGAGCTTAAACTGAAAATAGATGGTGCTTAACTCAGACGTGGGTTATTATGAGAACGATATTTGCAGAACAGACTCAGAAGTGTGCTTCAGATCAATGTGTCGAAACAGTAGAAAAGAAAACTATTTACAGAACAAGACTACTCAATTAGGGAATGCAATTTTAGTACGTTGTCCTTAAAAAAAGAGTACAAATTAAAAATATATTAATATAGTATATATATATATATATTTATTTAACTATATTGATTCATTAAGTTTATTTATATATGTAATTCCCTATTTAATTAGTTCAGAATTAAGTTCATTCATTTATTTATGTCATAAGTTTATTTATTTCATAAGCTTATTTATTTGTATATTTATTTGTTAAATATTTTAAAAAATGTAATTCCATACCTTATGACATACTGACACATTTACTCAGATGATACTCATACTTATTCAAAGTACATTATCTTTGCTGGACACTCGTCTCAGTCAATATTTATGTAAACAGCCGATATGGAGTAACATTAGCATTCATTTGGATTCGTGTCTCTGGCAATGCAATGAATATCATTCCAACATTCATCCTCTTTTTAGCTTTTTTTTGGCCTCCAACAAGAAAATATGTCTCAGCTCATGGCTACATTTGTCTGTATGCTGTTTGTTGCTGTGCAAGTACTGCACAGTGAGCATTTCTAATTCTCCATGGCCATAGACAAGTTAATAAGACTTCCTTCAACGTTTTTGATTGGATATACTTTATTAATTTACCAAAAAATGCACTAAGGCCAACTGTCAAATACCGTACTAGAATATCAATTCTATGTAAATTATTTCATTACATTTCTCCTCTAAACTCAGCCCAAGGTCTTCCAATCCCTCGGGAGCCTATAGCGCAGTAAAGCACCTGTGATCAGTGACTGTCCTAATGGCTCTTTTCAATTAGTGCTGCTCACCTTGCAGCCAGGAAATGACTCTGTTATTGATCTCTGCTGTATCCCCTGGTCTATACATGAGAAATTGATCTGAAATAAGATAATATCTCCAGGAGTGTTAGAAAGTTCATTTATGAACTAAATGACAGTCTGTCATATGACCAGTTACTCTCACTCACCATAGGACAAACAGTAAGTGGAAAATATTTTATGACTTTCTTCGCCTTAAATCTTATGTCCCTTTCAAGGTGGTTTAGGTGTATTCCCTTAAACAAATGATGCTCCGTAACACATATTTTTGAGCTAAATCATACAGTAAGATTTATGAAATATGGGGATATGGTGGTAGGGGATGTACGGGAGGTTGACACTCACAGGATGAAATTCTCATTGGTGGAGATGGGAAGGGTGAGATGATGTCACAATGATCTGAAGGATGGCCTTAAACCTCACCTTGCCTTGGACAATGACACGCTATGAAAATTTATGGATGAAGGGATCTATGGGTGATTTTGACCTTGATCGTTCTGTTCTGTGTGAATGTCATACATACAAGCTGGCTCTGTGCGAAGCCCTGTCTCAGGAAGATACAAGCAGGCCCCACTATGTTGTGCAGCACGTTGCAGTTCTTAACCAGAGCACACAGGGGCTCATCAAAGTCCCGATCGCTCCCTGCTTCGTCCTCGTCGTCCGTGTCCACCTCACCTGCACCACCCAGCTCCCCCAGCATGGCGGCAGATAATTGGGCGCTGCTTCGCTCTACGGGAGAGTCCCCCTTAGAGGAGGGGAACCAACCGCATTAGGATAAAACTTCCGATAAGTGCAATGAAACATGCTTTTTTTTCCACATGTACATTTCCGTCGTGTTATGGCAGTCGTGAGTTAAATTTTAAAACTTAAGAAACAAAATTTAGTGGCGAACTTTCACAAATGATTACACTTAAAAATGCTCAACAAAGCATCATCCTACATATATCAATAATATAAACTCACTTTCCAAGCCGAAAGCAGTTAAATAAGTCCTTACCTGCTTCCTTTTACTGTTCTTTTTAGAAGCTTTGTTGATGTTTCCCATCACCCTGCCCCTCTTCTTCCTGTCTTCCCCCCTCCCTTTCCTCTTTGTTTGTCCCAACACTTCTCCTCTGTTTCTCTTCCTCTTTTTTCTCTTTCAATCCCTCTGTTCTCAGTTGTCACAAAAAAAGTCCACTCTCAATCCAGTGCAGTCCACGGGGCAACACCTCTCACACCCGTTGAGGCGAAGGCGAATGTTTCCCACTACTACTGAAAGCAAATGAGGACTCCTCTCGGTGCACATGCTCCAATCCAAGATCCCATTGGTCCAGTGAGCGGCAAGGTAGGCATATGATGTCGCATTTGATCCTAAACTCCTATAGGTTGTTGGAGGCTGTCATGATGAGCTTTGAAATGTGTAGTGTGATATTATGGCATAGCAGCAGGGTGCGGGAGATTGACGGGGTGTGGAGAGAGCGCTGGGTCAAATCTGGGTTGAGGCAACCTGCTGCTGCCAGACTCTGTCTCTGATTGCATGACTTGACCATTTTTTCTCTCTCCCTCTTCTGTCCCTCTCTGACTCTGTCTCACACAAACACGCTCTTTTTTCCCCCCGATTTATCTGTCACCCCCTCTCTTCACGAGTGATCCCTTGAATTTGGACCAACTTAATCTAATCCACCCAGCCCACTTTTTTTTTCTGTCTGCCTCTCAAACATCGTGCTTACAGTCTCAAAATGACTAGTCTGGCAGAACTCTGTGAATTTGTCTTTGTGTGTGTGTGTGTGTGTGTGCGCGTGAGAGAGAGAGAGAGAGAAAGAGAGGGAGTCAGAAAGTGAGAGAGAAAGGGGGAGGGGATGGTAGAATTATGGATGGAGAATTGGCTGCCTGTTTAATCCCCGGCATATCAGATTAGAGGGAAAGAGTTCTGTTGCCACGGGAGTACAGGCTTGTAGTGGTAGAAATGGAGCAAGAGTATTCAGAGTACTCAGCCTATTTTCAAATACAAAGAAAGGGAGCAGACAGATGTTCAAGTCCCAGAGAGACAGAAAGGGGGTACGCACCAAATCACAGTGAAAAAATTAAAAAAAGATTGATCTCTGTTGGATAACAGGCAGAGAGGCTTTTAGAAATACTGCATCAGAATTTCCAGTGACCAAGGATAACCCCATCACAACCTTAGACATTTCCAATGTATTTATTCAAAGGTGTAATTTCTAAGAAAAATCCAAAATTCAAAAGTTACTCCTAAAATATAGGTGGACTAAGACTCTACTAACGCAGCCCAGTCACCAGGATATAATGCTAGCAGTTAACGTTTCTGCAAACCACAGATACGTCCAAGGTTGAAATTTATACCAAATGATGCCAATCACATTCACATTGTATGCTTACAGTATGAGCCAGCTTTAACATCAGAAGATGCAGGGGATGGTGGTGTTATCACAAGCCAACAAGCCTGGTAAAGGCAAAACGGTCGAGTTCGTGTTATAATGCGGGGTAATTTTAAGGACGACGGGGTTGTTTTTTTAAGGTGACCTGCGGACATTTCCACCCGAATGTTAAACAAATGTATTGTTGTATAAATGTATAACATAAAGAAACGTTGAGTTTTAACTTCTGGTAAAACTCAACGTCTGTGGTTTTGCAGAAATGTACTTAGCTGACATTTATTCTGGCTAAGGGGTTGGCTCGCAATACTTGACTTGCTACACTACACTTTGGCTGCAGCAATTAGCTGCCATGAGCAGCTGTGGGGCTAAGTCGCCCTATTATCTGGAAGCTGAACTGATTACCTGAAACTACAGGGGCTATCAAACAATTGCCTCTTGTGGTAGAAGGTGGTATTAGGGTTGGGGCTAGCTGGTTAGCATGCTAACTGCAGTAGACACCTCAGCGACACAATACGTGGACATCTTTTGACATAAGGTCAACACTTTTGATTCTTCACACTCTACTGATAATATGAGTTAATATAAATATTATCTTCCTGGATGTTAATCCAGGTTTATATTAGAATTAGAATGTACAAAACTTCATTAGTTCATTTAGTTCTAATCTATGAACAATTGATTTTTGAATAATTTTTAACTAGATCGCAACCAAAGTCTTTTATTAGTAGTGAAAAAAGATTTATTTGATCATTCCACTGTCCAGGTACAATAATGAGAACAACACCGTTGATTTCTTTCTACCACAGTGTCAGGGTTGATAAAACCACCAGATGGCACTGCAGTAGTTCAAATAAAAGTGGTTTTAATATGAAAAACATTTGAGTTTTATCTGGTAAAAACCACATCTCTAAAAACATATAATTTTCAATTCAGGCTAAATTTCAACAACACTTCCTTAATGTCACTCCAGCTTGGTGACTGCTGTAATTGAAGTGCTCTTGAAGCTCATCTAAACTCTCTAAAACTTACAATCACTGCTTGTTCATAGCTTACATTTACTGATGATGCTTGCGTAAAATACTTGTTTGATAATTAATTGTTTGTTTTCTTAATTACTGTTCTGCTGCATTGTATCCACGGCTATGAGACAGGATTATATGATCATCTATGCATTTTCAATGACATGAAAGTGACATTTGGAACCAGGCTGTGATACACATGATCTCATGAACAGTAACATCTCTGATTCTCATTCTGATGCTAAATTTAGTCCAGCAAATGTGGGTCTGATGTTGTGTTAATATTTATATATTGTCCATAATAATAAATAAATACATATTTCTGAATGTCACGTGTTGTTGAGTTTATCTCTATACATCTACCGTAGATGAGTGCTGGCGCTTTGGTCAAAGTGCCATATCATATCATTATCTGATATCATATAAGTATGAAAAGTCATTTCCTGGTAGTAAATGTACTTACGTGTCAAAAGAATACGTAAAAATAAATTCTACATGCACTACATTTTGTATGTATGTACATACTGACAACAATGGTCAGACGATTACCAGCCTGGCTGATTATCAGATCAGATATTCAGCATCTTTCTGATTATTAGAATCAGTGTTTTGTTTTTGTTTTTATCTGATTACTACAGAGCCCCAGACATGACATGGTCAAAAAAAATTTCATCGTGGTCATAATTTAGCTATGACGTGCACACGAAATACTGATATGTGGCCACGAAGCAGGTATAATGTGCGCACGAAATAGAAAAAGAAATAGAAATAGAAAGATAGTAATTAATAACATTAATATCAATCCTGGACAGCTGGGTAAGCAAAGCGAGCACACCTTCTCTAGAAACTGCAAAAGCCTACGTGATGTCCGTAAGGTGAGTGTGTTTTCTTATTCGCAATTTAGTATTTTGTGGCCATAAATTAGTAATTTGTGCACACGTTATAGCTATATTGTGGCCACAATAAATTATTTTTTTTTACCATGTCATGTCTGGGGCTTACCAATAGAAAAATAAATTAAAGATGCAGTACTTTGACTCCAATGCAGCAACCTGGACAGTAACTAGTAACTAAATTCTGTGAGTACAATATTTGCTTCTAAAATGTAGTTGGGTAGAAGTATGAAGTGAAGAACAACAACCTCAAAATTGCAAACTTGAGTACAGTTTGTAATCTAATCTTCTGCTGCTTATTTAGGTTAACACATTTTTGTTAGCTCTCAATGTTTCTTATATCTTTCCAACAGACTGGTAACACCTTATAATAACCATCATTAATAATTGATACATTTATTGTTAATCGAACTTTAGTTAAAGGCCCGATATTATACTGTTTTCCATCAAATTCACACAGCTGTCAGAGGTCCAACAACAACTTACACAGACCGTAGCCGGCATGTTGTCGTTAAAAATGAAACGCAACCACTGTCTCCTCTGTTGTTCTGTAGCTGGGACAGAATATAGGCACTGATGTTGATTTATACAACCAACAACAGAGCAATTTGCATGTCTAGCTCTGAGCGACGATATTGGGAAACACTGCTAGCTTACCGCTGGACACACTGAACTTCACCTCGGGGATGGACGCCCCCCTCTCGGATTTCTCCTATCATCGCGCAGAGGAGGCCGGCCTATGATCATCTCTCCTGTCGTTACATAATGAAAGGAGCTGAATCTGAACACCCTGTAGGAGCACCGTTTTACCAGTGGGTGGGCTGCAGAGACCATGCAGGACTCGTTTGCTTTCCTCATTCTGGGACCAGTTTATATATGTAGAGACCAGAGAAAAAGTGTTTTTATAATAAAGGACCTTTAATAGTTGACAAACAATACAATGTTTTATAAACCATTTATCAAGCAGTAGTTTACTGTAAAGAAGTAACTGTTAATCAAGCTTTACAGTTGTTAAATAAAGGGTTCATAAAGCGTTTAATTGTTTGTTAACAGTGAAATACTATTAACTAAAATGTAGCTGATGGTACATTTAACATTTATTAATGATATTATTATAAAGTGTTCTTTATCTGATCTTTTTAATACTGCATCCTCATTTGCTGCACAGATCTCTGCACATTCCTGCTTGGATTCTGATTCCTTTAGTCTGACTTCAAAGAGAGCAGCTCAGCTGGTGAAATGAGACACGAGACAGGCCGCTACCTTACACTGTCAACATTCCACCGGAGGAGTGCAGCAAAGCTCAGCCTGATGCTCGTGACAAGATGAACTTGTGTAAGCTGTAATACTCGTGCAGCACCACCAGATGCCAGCCTCGTGCCGTGCATCATTTTAGTTAAGTAAACATCTGTGTTTCTTTGGAAAGCAGCACACTAAGCAGAAGGAGAGAGGGGAGGACCAGCAGGGTGGAGCGGTGACTGGTGCACACTCACAGAATCTCTACCAGCTCCACAGACTTGGCCCTCCACCCGACCCTGCAGTCTGACCTTTCTATGGACTTGAGGGAAATGAAAACAAAAAAAATCCACTGTGAATGTATTAAGTAGAGAGGACAGAGAGTGATGAGATGACTTGCAATAAAGGATTTGAATCCACAGTGTCTCGGTTATATAATAGTATGTGCCTTAGCCCACTGGTCCAGCTGGACAGCCACCAGATTAGCGAATGGAAGCCTCGGTCCTGTAATGGGCTTTTTTTCCCTTCTGAATCGTAGATTTCACAATCATGCACAGAATGATTCAGCTGGGTTTCATTATGTTTCATTGCACTGCTACAATGGCTTAGGGTCATATTAAGTGGATATGTCTTGCACAACTCCAAAGGGTCACACACGTCAAAGTAGAAAAAGCACATGCACATAAAGAGAAAAAGCTGTGTAGCTTTTGTCTCGCTCAGTTGAAAAAAAGACAACAACAAAAAAAAAACAAAAAACAGAAGCGCTAAAAGCTGGCGTCAATCAACAGCCCGGCGCGAACGCAAATCTTTACAGCCATTAAACCCCAAACAGAGCAGTTGGGTGAGAATTCATGCACGGTCCCTCGACAACAGCAAGCACACCAGATGCCTGAAAGACAAAGATAGAAGACAGGCCAACAGAAAATCCAGTGCCAGGACAGTGTGATGGACGCGTTCCAAAAGTCAGGATTTTGCACGCCATGCTATGTTGACAGCTTTGGTGTGGGTCAGGTCAGACATTTTGGTTGAGATGGGCTGCGCCTGTGTGACTGCGTACACATGCTTGCACACTGACACACAAACACAGTTATGGCAAATGCTGTAATTAGTGGATATGAGGCAGGATACAGGGTGACCTACAAACTTAAGCTATGAAGGACAGTTTTGCAGCCATCATCACATTGGAACTATACACCATGGCCTGCATCAACAGTAGAAGAGTCATCTAACTTGCATCAAAGACAAGGCTGACAGCATAATCCCAGTGCATTGAAGACGGGTAATAACACTCTTATAGGTGGTAAACAAAGCCTCTTTGACGTCAGAGCTTTCACAGAAACGCTCTTCCCTTCATTCAGTCTTCATCCGTATGCTCTATGCCATCCGCACACATCGAAGAATGCGACCTGACCATGGCCATGCGCTGATCTCTCTGGTAGATGAATTTGGATGGTATATATCTGCTGTTCTAGGAAGGAGGATCAAGCAGAGGTGAATTGAGCTGAACCCGGCTGAGTTTGAGTTGGCACAGTTATGTAGCCAAAAGCTCACAGCCCAGATACACAGTTATTTGAAAACAACACAACAGTGTTGTCAACAGGTTACAAAATCACTGAAAAAGACAAGAACAACGTCAAATCTGAGTATCAGCTTTTTCAAACTCTTATTTTACATTAATATTCATGACGGGGGACAGTTACTGTACTTGTCATCGCATCTTTTACGAAAAGCTTGGGTGGCCATCTCTGATGGTAAGACTTGACAGGCATTGCTTTTCTATTTATTTATGGAGCCCTTAATGGCAGCATGCCATCGTACATCACCTCCCGATCAAACTGATCCCATTGTCAGTATTTGGGCCTTCCAGTTGATTGGCTAAAGCAAACATAAAATTTGCGAAAACTGCGTTTTCTTTGGCAGCCTTTTTTTCTGCACACAACTGAACCATTTAACGACACACACACACTAAAATTCAAAGTAGTTGTACCAATAGGTCAATTTAAGAGCACAATTACAAACTACTTGTTTTTAACACTGTTTTGTTGTTGTTTGTTTTTCTCGTTCAACGTTTTTGTGTGTATTTATTCTGGTTGAGTGCTCTTGACTGCCCTCAGCGACTCAAATAATTATTTATTATTTAAATAAAGGTTTAAACTTGCACCAAAAAAACTCCATGAAGCCGAAATGCGCCAGAGTTTGTTTAAAGGTCTTTTATTGGTGTGAAAGCGTGTCAAGGTTTTAGGTATTTCAATTATTAACTGTGCCTGTTATATACTGTTTCATTTGTATGTCATTATTTTGTTGTCATTGTACCCCGTGAGGCACTGGTTTGAAAAGGTGCTACATAGATAAAATGTTACTTGCTTGCTTATCATTTTTATGTCTAAGGGTAACCCTATCCAAAGACCACTTCTTACAAACAATTTGAGTCCACGCTCCTACCCTTATATTTTGATTTAAATAAAGGTTGATTGAATTGTACTGAATGTACCGAATCCAGGTGTTGGTCCTGCATGTTCAACTAAGTCATTTGTTATATCATCAATGGAAAAATGTGTGTAACGTTAAGTGTAGTGTGAAAAGGGTCACTCTTGGAAACCTGACCATCACGTTTACTTTGGTTCTATGAAGCATTCTAGCGTCTTGCATCTAAGGGTTTTCATTTTCCAGCCCAAAACTTTGCGATTTACATTTTTCACAACTCTCAATCAATCCTGTGTCCATCTGCAGCAGGCAGCTGTTTTCACTGAAAAAGCTCTCATAAAGCCACTGTAAGCTACCTGCCAACTGACAAGGTTAGCAGCTGGTAAACATAATGGGACATTTAGCAGGCTAACTAGACACATTTTTCTCAGGATTTAGTGGAGACCAGAGTAGAGCTGAAAGGAGAGTGAATATTGGATGTTTCAACTGTGTTTTTGCCATCAGTAGGCAGCTGTTTTCAGTGAATAAGCTTTAAAAAAAAAAAAAAATCCACCAACCACTCAGCAGCAAATGGTAAACAGACAAAGTTAGTGGTTGGTGAATATAATGGAGCACTGGAATGGAACATGGAAAAATATATTAGAAACTGATCCATTCATAGAGGTTGATTCTGATTCAACATGCGAAGCACTCAAAACTAAACCAAACACAAATTCTGTTTCAGAGGCTGATACACTGTTTAACATCAATCCATCAAATAGTCTTTGTGTGTAAAAACATCAACATTTTGAAAGTGAGATTGGCATCAAAAAAGGATGAAAACCAAAAATACAAAATAAGAGTATTACCTCATATATCCTTTTCTGACCTGCACTCTTCAAACTATGCCAACTACAAAAGGTTGTGTAAGGAAAAAGTGCTGGTACAGTCAGCGGAGGATTTCAATTTAACCAGACATCATTTTACAGACTGCCCCCACATATGGCCGCCCGGATTGTCCCACATTCCCCGCTCTCATTCTCGCCCACTTATCCATTTCCAAAAGGAGGATAATACCTTTTGCACCTGCCCAGATTTTGTTTATGCTTTTTCATGTGACCTAAAAGTTGGAGTTGCTCTGAGGTCCTATGGATTAGAGACTGTCTGCAAGTAAAAAAAAAAAAAAAAAAAACAGGATGAAGGGACGGAAAGTCACAGAGAGGTTGGAGCTGCATGTTTATGAGTATAGGACCAACTGTTGGTGCTGAAAGTGCCCCAGTGGTAATAGTCCATCAACTAACCTACTTTTAAATCTGCCTACTAAAGCTGCTCTTGTTTTTGCAGTTCTAATTGGGTTGTATGCGCTGTCTACAAACACTGATGTTCAACTGTAACTTTGTGCAATGTTTTCTTACAAAGCCTGCTGCTCAAAATAGAATTTCTAAAATAGGGGACTGTTCCCATCAGTATAGTTGTATAACAAATACTAATAATATCTACATGTATGAAACTGTAAAAAAGTAATGTAATGAAAAACAAAATATGTGTATTTAATATGTATTTCTTCATTTTAAGGATGAGAAAACAAAAATAGACTCTGTGCCACAACATCAATTATATGTCAATTATTCAATCAGTTAGTTTCTTTTGCAGCACCTGCAACCATTTGGAATTATTTATGTAACTTCTTCTGGTCCAAAAATCATAGTCAGACTTCGGATCTCTGTGTAAAAAACAAAGCACAACTGGTTCAAAAGAATGAAATTAAAAGTTCAACACAAGGTCAACAGATCACAACGGCGCATCATTGTAGCGTGAGGCTGCATTGGCCAATCAAATACAGGCAACCTCACAATATTTTGTATATAAATGCAGTAATTCCACTGCTTAGTTTTATAATACTGTCCTGAGTATTATAAACCAGTGTGCAGTGTTTTGGCACATGATAGCATACAAACCCATGGATTTGTCACTTAAACCGGACTTCTTGGATTATATTTCACTACTGCTGTGCCCATTCAAAACATGCTGGTTGGCTGGTCTGTGGTACTGCTGCTTGCAGCTTTTCAAGAAAAGTTAAATCAAACAAAATAAGACCAGACACTGTGCACTTGTTGTTCCTCCTTATGAACAACACACCTGCTACGACATAGTAGAAGTGATAGAAGAAGACTTGAGTAAAGCTGGGCTCCATAAGAGTTAATGGCTGATTTAACCCTGAGATCGCACTTGTGATAATTGGTCCTTGAGTGGTTCGATTATCAGCACTTTAATTATCTGGTATTGTGAGGGATTCACAGATTCGGTCTGAAGCCTCCTGAACTGCTCACAGACTCATCTGACATCATCCGGCCACCTGATCATGTCAAATATGTTAGATTATTTTGATTAAAATCTCAATGATTCCATAGGTACTTTCTGAATCAGACCACAACAACCAATGGGACAAGCGTCTCGAAGCAGCTGATGGTGCTGGATGATAATCATTCTAGCCTTTGAGGCTAATGTTGGCTTGCATGCCACTGTTAATGTTAACTTAAAATCTCACCTCAAGTACCCACTGAAGAATAGAAAAATACTTGTTGACCTCCTCATCAGGACTCATTTACTTTGCTGCTTTTGTGTTTCTCACTGCAGCACCTTACTTAAGCAAGCTGTTGCGCTTCGCTTATCTCCATTTTGTTTACGTCTGCTCCCCCATGGGATCACATAAGAGGGATCACTTGTGAGCCCAGTGTCAGTCTGCAGAGAGTTCGCTGTTTGCTAAATGTATTCATATTGAATGTGCTGCGTGCCCCAAAACAACATGCTGTATGTTCACCTTGAAGGGACAAAGCCCTCTAGTGGCTGTAGAAATTATGACGGGAGCACAGAAGGATGTGATGTGATGTATTGTAGAGCAGCAAAGTCCAACACAGTAATTGTATTTAGAACTTGACACAGTATCAGTATGGCAATTTTACCAAGTGGCAGCTGAAAAGATTTCCCCTGACCAAAGAAAAGTTTTTCCCATAGAACAACATATTTTGTTGTGATATCCCGCTGCTGGCTGGCACGTAAATCTTTTGTCATTGGTGAAGTTCAGGTGATATATTTATCATTATATATGACACCGAATACAAATGCCAGGTTACCACATGGCCAATTACACAGTATGTCAGGATACTGACTCATACTGACAGCATGTTAATTTCATATATACATCAACTTTGAAACTAACTTGTTTCTATGAATGGGCTGATTTCTAAGCGGTGTGTTGCGTTTCTCTGTAAAAAAAATTAAGCAGAGAAGTTAAATGTTCATCGTCCTTCACAGAAATCCATCCAGTTCTTCAACAGTGTTGGTGTAACGTGTTAGAAAACCAACGCATTACAGTGATATATTACTTTTAGCGCTTATGGCGTAATATATAACGCATTTTTCTCAGTAATTCATTTCTGCAGTTATGTCACATAGCGTGTTACAATCCACATAACCGACCGAAGTGAAGCTTTTATAGTTTTTTTAAGAACCCATCCACCCCAACGTGACCATATTAATATAGGCTCGGAGTGTGTTTAATATAGCCGAGCCTGTAAGTTCTCTGTTAAGCCTCTGTGTGACTAAAATGAGACGTATTTCGTAGGCCTAATGATGAAGCCTCATCCTCCGAGTGTACTTCAAATTCTTGAATCACATATGCTTATACATTCCTTGTTCTGTGGACTAAAATAAAAAGGCATAGACAAAGAGATGTTTGTCTTGTCATGTCATTATAGGCTACATTAAAAAAGATAGAGGTCTATTGTGTTTCAGCCTACAATGAAAAAATTGCATTCCTATCTCATAATATATCAGACTGAGGGCAGGGACATTTGTTTATTCAAAAAGATCGAGACTATTTAATTGTCCCATACAGGTTATTTGGGCATTTTTTGAAGTTCAACTAGAAGCAGTGTAAGAAGTCATTTATCACTCTACGCAGACAGTAATATTGTAACGTAATACATTACTTTAAAATGAAGGTAACTAGTAATATGTAACACACTGCATTTTGAAAGTAACTTGTCCAACACTGTCCCTCCAGCATTTTCTCCGTATTTTGCAAGATGTCATAAGTGACGCGCGTCTAACTGGATGTCTTGTCCTCTCACTTGTTTAAGCTCTAATCTCCTCTTTATATCGCAATCAATCTCTTCTGTCTTTCTTTATGACATCCACCCCTCATCCCAGCCCTCCCTCCCCTCACTATCTCATCAATCACACCATCTGTTGCTGACAGTATGGATGCCTCATCTGAACAATTAGGACAAAGCTACAGGGGAAACAAGAACAGAGAAAAGAAGGCAAGAGGACATTCATCTATTCTCAGTGGAGCTTTCATTAATGATTCTTATTAAGATTGTAAAAAAAATGACCAAAAGTAACATCTTTGACGACCACTTGACCCGAACTGAGCATTCCTTAAGCCCTGTGCTACTCTTCTACTTTCTGGTCTCCTCAACCTCAATTGAAAAAGAAAAAAACACAAGACTCAGCTGTTACAGCAGTTCCCTACAGGCTGCAGCGCAAACACAGATCAGGTCTAACAGAGTCGGCTGCAATACACCCATTTAAGACATCTGTATAATTGCACACTTGAACACAAACACACAAAGCACCAGGACATAGATAAAAACTGTGTACAATGTGCTGACCTGTCCTCTGAGGGGTCACAGGTCAGGTCGTGAAATCAAACCTGAGAGGCCGGTGCGCTGAAGATCCACTGAGCCTGAGGCTGATGATTCTCTTCTTGTGTCTCAGTGTGACAACTCATCTCTCTGACTATCATTTAACTACCTGCTGTTTCTCTCTCTGACTTGCTGGCTGTCTTTCACTGTTTTATCAGCTTAAGTCTACAAGTTTCCCTCTTCTCTGTGGTCTGTCTTCAACAGGTGATCGTACCACGTGATAAAAGCAGTCTGTGAGAGATCTAATTTCTTGTTCATCTCCTCACTCTTAACATGATCCCAACTTGAAGTACAAAAAAAGAAACCTTCCAAAATATAATATATAATAATATCATGTAACTTATTCTGGACTAATCAGCTAAGTGCGTATATATTCTTCTTAACCAATTACTTTAGAACATGTTGAAGACGTGCACGGAGTGTAGCCACGTCGTATTCTTTCCTGCTTCCCTCCATAATGCTTTCCACTCTTTTGTTTATATTTTGGAGACGTCCAAATATACGTACATTGATATCAGCACAAATGCAGTCAACATTACGGATGAGCACGGCTTTACACGAGTATTTCCAGTAGGTGAGAAATCATCTGACACGAAGACTCTTCTGTTTTGTGCAACGTGTGTGAAAGAGTCTGAACATTGTCTGGAGTAAACTTGAAAATAGCAACACTCTTGTATTCAGGTTTTATTATTATTATTATTATTATTATTATTATTATTATATTATTGTTATTTTCCTCACTCGATTTGTAGTTATATTTACCAAAAACATTAAAGGGGCACTGTGAAGTTTTTCTCGTAAATAACAAAGGGTCCTGGGAACAGACAGCAAGTGGTATTATTGTTGTAACTATCACAAAGACAAACCAAGTGCTTACTGTTTTCATCTGTGACAGCTACAAACAACTCAGTGCATTCTTTCATTAAGTCCATAATGGAGACGAGTAAGCAGATACTATTGACAGGCTGCCAGTCAAACTTTCATGCCTGCTGGTATCAAATTGCATAGGTGAAAGTGAAGTTTACAGAAAAAAACAATTAAAATTCCGACAGTGTCATTATTCTGTAGACTTTACATTGTGCAATCAACATATTTTTTGTAATGATTAGTTAAGCCAAAAAAAAAAAAAACTAAACAAACCTTTCTCAATGTTCTAAAGGAACATTAGCTTTCTGCCGTTCTCAGTTCGTGGAGTGGAGAGAGACGCATTAATTCACATCTTTTGGACTGTTGCTGAAAATCCGACCAAGTCCTTCAAAAAGGAATCCATTGTCCAGAAGCACTAAACAACTCAAACAAATCGACCACTGGCTTGTCGAGGTGGCTGAGAGAGACAGGGAAGTTCTCCATTTGCACGTCATGTTACATTTTGCCCACATATGGCCGATAAATGATCAATACATGTGGCTTGCTGCAAATTGTTACGCAGAGCACCTTTCACATCCATATATGCTTGCTTGCAGTCTTGCAGGACTATGTAGCTTTTACAAACAAACGGAGACTTTCTCATCCAATCATCTTAGCTCTATATATCTAGTAGTGGTCAACAGCTCCTCAGGGTAACTTTAAGTCAAGTTGATATCTTGCAAATTTTTGTTCACAGGCCACGAAAAGTTTCTCACTCTCTATGTGCTCACTGCAGTTTTGACTCACAGCAGCAGTGACCTGCTTCCATTCATTCATACATTCATTCATTCATCCATTCATTGACGAGCAGTTTGTTTTGCCACGTTTGATGGATTTTTTTCTAACAGTATCCAAAAGGCTAGTGTCATTTTGCACATCCAGACACATGTTATAAATGCCATGTTTAGGAGTGCACTGACACCAAGACTGCCCAGGTCAGAATCCTACCTGTCCGAAGACTGAGTCGACGATGGGTCGCAGCTTCCTCCTGTCTCCCTCCTGCATCCAGAGGTCCTCGGGGTCTCCAACGGGGGAAGACAGACTCAAGGTCTTGGCCTTGTTCTTCGGAGGCCTCTTTATGCTCGCTGAACTCCATCGCCTGAATGACTCAATCTTCTTCTTGATGGAACCCTGGAGGACAGAACGAGGAGGTTGATGTTGGAATGTCGCTCCACATATGACGGACAGAAATGTGAATGGAAAGCAAGAGAGAGAGAACTAAGGGAGAGATGACATTTTATTTATCTGTTTGCAAACTTCAAGATTAAATGCAGCCAAATTCCGAGAAAGACAGGAAATCAGGCGAGGGTTGGCGCACACATACTTTAGGTGATGTTTCATGCACACAAATTTATTTTATTTAATTTATTTACATTGCACAACCTTTTAACGAACTGGCTCGAAAAAGTTCCCACGTTTGCAGGATTTGTTCGACAGCCTTAGAGAAACATTGCTGGTTATGGTCAGTTTCTTGCATGTACAGTTTTGCTCTTAAAAAAAAAAACTGCATTAAAATGAACAAAAAAAATAACCAACTGTTCAGCTTGAAAGTTGTAAACAAACAGTAAATGGTGTGTCAGCAGCAGCCAGGTCTCTGGGTCAACAGCGTTTATCACGTTGGAGGAGGAGCACTATGGATTTAGGACACTGCAAACTCATATTTTGGCATGACATCCACTGACCTTCTTCACTAACTTCCCCTCTGGCACTTCCACGGATGATACTCCCTTCGTGTCGCTCATCTTTGCAGCCCGGCTCACATGCACTCACGGATGTCCTCTCTCTTTCTGTCTCTCTCTCCTCCTGTCACGCTCTTGTCCACTCCTCCTCTCTGTCTCTAGAGCATCTGACACCGACTGGTTCATAATCTGAGGCATATCTCCCACTGTTGTCGCTCCTCCTTCTCTCATCCCTCTCTCTCCCTCTGTCATCCCTCCGCCTGTATCTGCATCCATCACTCACGTTTTCATCCGTCTATCCACCTCTTCACTTGGCTTCTCTCTCTGTAGACAATGCGCTCACACAGAGAGGCTCCTTCATTCAGCCACATAAAAATGACCTGGTTTGATAACTTGATAATGAATGTGTATTTTCCTGCTCTTGTGTTGGCCTCTGTCATTTAAAACTGTGATGTTAATTGAAAAATATACAAAACAGAAGTGTGACACAGACCTACAACATGCTCTGTTTTTTTTAGCTTAACACTATTTTCTGTCCATGTATATGACATCCATTAATCCCTTATTTATTCCATCTATGTCTGTCTGATCTCGTCTGTCCCGACGCTGATGTAGGCTTGTCCTCAATCCTCTGCGCGCCACAGCGCTTCCCATTGTTTAATACATTTGCCATATCGGCCTGTGCAGTGCATGTACAGTACAAGCACACTTGGCTGGGCTCCCAGCCTCTGCGACTGAAAAACGAAAATGAAATTCACCCATGTGACCCACCCTCCTCCGTGACCTCCTCTGGCTTCCTGATGCAGCCCGCATCTGATTCAAGACAATGGTGCTGGCCTTCAGGGCCATCAAAGAAACTGCACCCATCTACCTTCAAACACTGGTCAGACCAAACGCCCCAGTGCAAGCACCTCGCTCCTCTACAGCAGCTGGCCGGCTGGTACCGTCATTGCTGAGGGCAAACAAAGGTCGCTGATCAAAGTCACAACTCTTCTCTATCTCTGACCAATGTCAGGACAGCAGAATCACTCGGCATCTTCTGCAAAAGACTCAAGACTTCACCTAGACCCCACATAGCCTGACTCCCTTCTCTCTTCCTCTCTCTAATGTTACTCTAAAGATGTGCACTCATGGACTGAAATGTGGTACAGATCAACTTAACTTGAATTGGTACTCAGTAGTACCAATGTAATTCAGTTGGTACTGTCACGCTTGAGCAGAGAAGGTGCATCCAGATGCAGGAGATGGCCAGCATGTCAACAGATAAAGTTTTATTCAGGATCATGACAGGACCAGAAAAAAACAACAGGTGACTGAACAAAGCCTTAAATACTGGTCTTAAATACAAACCAATGAGGTGCAAGTGGAGACAGGTGGAGAAACACAAGTGAGGGTAATGAGTGGAAAAACACTAGGAACGGGGATGTGTTAATGAAGGAGACGCAGTGCAGTTGTGGAGGGAAACCAGACTGGGGAGGAACATAGCGAACACGGCTGGGCTAATCAGAGAGATGGATGACAGGTTGTTTGTTTCCAGGGTTGGAAAGGGTCGGTCATAATAATTCTTGCACACTACAAGGTCCTGGAGGTGCACACGTCCTGGAGCGATGGCAGGCTGAGTGAATGATATGCTTCCTCCATCACAGTCTGCTGCAGAGGTTTCAGCCACAAAGTTCAGAGGAGCCTGATAGAGTGACGACTGGAGGTGCAGCTAAAATCCACAAATAGGATCTTGGGGAAAAAGGAAGACAAAGAGCAGAAGGGAAGGGCAAAACAGAGCAAGAACAGACAGGTAGGTACAAAGAATAAAGATTAATAAGAAAATTGTTTTAGGTGTGGTCTGTGGTCCCATGTGAAAGTAAAAAGACTCTTTGAAGGCTGATTCCTCGTTGACTTCTTTTTTTTTCTTACGACACATAAAACATTACATTACTCAAACTGCAGACATACAAACATTTTTCTTTGACGACAGCTTCATAATCAAACAGCAAGGGAGCCCCGGGGTGAGTAATACAAACAATTACCACACACAAGTTCATTTATTATTTGGTCAGCTTTATGTGGTCTCTTATCATTATTATGCGTGTTTAATGTAGAGGCTTATATTATGTAACAAAACAATACATTTACCTCCATTCATAAATCAAATGTCATGAATGCTAAATGAAATGACTCACAGAAACAATGTGCAGTTTGAACCCGAAGCTGGGCGTTAGCTTATGTTATGGACTGTCAAGGAAAATCCAACCAGAGGTTTAGTTCTTACTACAAACAAATCCACAGTCCAGCAGCATTCAACACCTATACATATTGGCCTCACGTTACAACATTGTGCACATTACAATCTGCACACCAGTAAAACAAGTCATTAGTACGTGCACATTGTTCTAAATTGTAAAATAGAGCTGGTTAATGTGTAAGTAACAGAACCAAGTAAAAACAAAGGATAGTGATTGAATTTTATTAGACGTCTCTTCTGTGTTCATTATTATATACATACACCTGTTGCTATGTTTGAATTTGCATTGACATGCATTTGCATTGTATGATACATGCATGTAAAATTTTTTGTTAGTAAGGTTTTTTTTGCCAGTGTTGCCATGTTTATCTTCCTTGTATATGTAGAAACATGAGTGTGCACTTCAGTGCATGATGTTGAAAAGAAAATCGCTGAAGTGCGATGCGCTGTAATTTTCTAGTCAGCATCTGTCACCTATAAGTACTGCAGCAGTGCATTAAACCCTTTTAAAGCGATACTCACTGCCCGCCCTTCCATGTGTTCTCTCATTTCCTTCTTTCCTTATCTCTCATCCGTACCAACTGTTTTCACAGCACTTTATATAATCTCTCTGGCTGAATCGTTTTCAACATCTTACGTTCTCAGTGTTCTCGCTGTGCTCCTGCTGTCTCATTATCTTTATCCTTATCTGGATGTGTCTGTATTTACTGTAGTTGAGCTTCAGTATACCCCTAATCTCTATATCATTTCATTCATGGCTGTTCAGGGTTAGGGTTAGATAGATTATAGATTAGATGAGATATTTTATGATTCAAACCATGAATTATTAAGACCATTCAGCTGACTCATATACGTTTGTTTCAGTCGTAAATCGACTTCACTTTTCACAGTCGGTCCAAACGATTTCAAAGGTCAAAAAGTCACCAGGAGTCCTCAAGGCTGAGTGCAGTAGAACTTTATTTGCCGGCAAACAAAGCACGAGATTAGACACAGACAAAGTCTGTGTCAACAAAACAAACTGATTTGAGGTTCTAAGCATTAGGCATCCTCTTATAAACCCCCAAAACTGGGAGTGTCTTCCCATGGCTTCATGTTCTCATCCAACCCATACTCTTCTTTATTTCTACTGACACAGGTATTTTTCTCTGGTAACCCCCGTTCTTCCCTCTGCACCTGCTCATGGCTTGGCGTACGTGACTCCAGTATCTTTGGCTACGTGCATAGCTGCACGCACACCAGTAGCACTTAACCTCAGTTCCCCTTCTTGATATATCCCATTATCTCTGACCACTCTTTGCACTGCATTTTAAAGAAATGATAAAAGTGTTGTATATTTGGTTATATGATTTCCCTCTTATATTCATGGTTACATTTTCACACTTCACATCATCACACTAAAGTAGCTTTAATCAGTAGATGCACATTTCAATCATCTGGTGCCAAGTCGTATGTTTCAGCATCTCCTTCACACTTGATTACCCTTCATTTCTTACTTTTATCATTATAGCAGTTATTATCAGTTATCATTAGTCACTAACTACTTACTGTGGCCATTTACACTACACCTGGATCTATTAAGATTTTCTTAAAATCTTTAATGAGGTCATTTCATATGACATGCTTTTGTTCCTGAATGTGAAGATGGGAATGACTGGTAGCAGAGATAAAGTCCAATCACAGTGTATTTTGTTTGTTTCAAAATTCATATATTGCTGTATGAACTCCCAGATTTATAACTTTTTGATTCTTTTTGGCAAAAATCGTGCAACGAGTGAAATAGAATATAAGTATGAGGTAAGAAAACAAAAGAAGAGAACTCCCTTGCTGTTCCAAGCCTGGGCTCCAAGCCTAACCCGAGCTTGACAGCTGTTCAGTTTTTTTTACGTCTGAACCCAACTCAAGCCTGATGCAATTAATATGAGCTGAAGTACTACGTTTGTGTTTCATGTCATGCAGTTTTGCCATGGTTACAGCTTGCCTCCAATGGATAGGCAAAAGCAAGATAGACCCCAAAAAAGGGAATGGTTTTGCATGTGGTTGCTTTCACCGAAAGCTGCTCTCTCCTTGTCCTTCCTGCCTGATTCTTCTCTTGTTCTGTGTTCTGCCAGCGTCCTTGTCACTACTGGTAGCATTAGACTGTACCTGCAGCCCAATCAGGTTGAACAGGTGGTCCAGCTTCTCCAGGATGGTACATCCATATGTGCAGGCGCAAGGTTGGCTGTGTCGCCAAGCACAGTCTCAAGAGCTTGGAGGAGATACCAGGCGACCCATCGTTACATAGGGAGAGCTGGACAGGGTTTTAGAAAGGGCATCAAGGAGCACTGCCAGAGTCCTACAAGATGACCTCCAGCAGGTTACTGGTGTGCATGTTCCTGACCAAACTGCCAGAAACAGACTCCATGAGGGTCACAGCCAGGCGCCGCGCAGCTCGATTAGCATTCACAAGAGAACACTAGAATTAGCAGGTCCGCCAACGAGTTTGGAGACGCTGTGGTGAAGGTTATGCTGCCTGTAACATCATCCAGCATAACCGGTGTGGTGGTGGTAGGTGCTGATGATTTTGGTTTCCACTGACAGTTGTTGCAACATTTTGTTCTCAACAAATTATATAATGTATATCAGTAAAGATTTTCAGCTCGAATAATTTGTTCATCAAGATCTAATGTGTGATTAAAGTGTTCCCTCAATTTATTTGAGCAGTATATTTTCACTGAAAGACCTCGGACATCATTTCAAAATTTTTCTCCTCACCAGGCCGGGGTTCCCATGCTTTATACCTCTGATTGTGAAAGAACTTAGGGAACTGTACACAGGATGTTTGTCAGTCTCTGGCAACCTTTTTCCTTCCGTAATTCTTGGTTCGCACGGCATGAGTTCCACCTTTAAAAAGAATGTCATTTGCTGCTTTTTTCGCTGGTGTGGAAGTCAGTAGAAATAAAGAGCGAGCGAGGACTCACAGAGAGCTAACAGATTCAGACGACAGACTGGATTTTAAATGTCTCTTTCACATTTTACAGGGCTCTACATTAAAAATAAAGTCGAACATGGACAGAAATGTTTGCACTTCACTACACTGAGAGTGTTTGTTTGCTCCATCACTTCAAAGAGAATAAGCCTTGCTCCACAGCCAAAAAGACATAAAGAGAGAATTAGATGAATACAGGGAGGGAGGGAATGACAGATAGTTCCAAAGGGAGGGAGAGAGAGAGGGAGAGACATAATCTGCTGGAAGTGAATGGCTGAGAGGAAAGTGGAGCTTTGTATATCAGTCTGACCCGTTAGGTTTAATCCTGCTCTGTCTTTATATTCTGAATCTTTACTCTCTGATGTTCTCTCCAAATTACCAAACTACCTCCACGGTAATCCCACGCTGCAGTGGCCTACATTACACCTCAGCCTGTGTGTGTTGGTGTGTGGGTGTGTCATATTGAATGTGATGGGACAAAACAATTGTGACCAGCAGTGATGAGACAGTCAATCAAAATGGGTATCAGATATGATCAAATCCAATCACTCAGGAGGGTGGCTAGACATCCAGCAATTCAGATTGAAAGTGCTCCTGGATTACAGGACCTGAAAAGCATAATCCTACTTCATCATTTCATGTCTTCTTCCCAATCAGTGCTACACTGCTCTCTGGTGGCCAAGACCTGCACAGCATGAACCCCCAATCTTTTGGTTTGTGAGACCTTGAAAAGCTTTTTACCTTGTAGCGTTTCATTTAATTAAATAATAACCTAATGTGGTGCATCAGAAACCTATTTCTTGCTTTATATAAATGCAACCACCTGAGTATGCATTTCTCTCACATCTTTCCTGTAAGAAGGGAAAAGTTGAAACATTTCAAGGCACAAGAATTAAATAATAACATGGAAATAAATGTCAGGAATAGTATAAATAAAAACCAAATGAACCAAACCAGACCAATAGTTTCTGTCTGTGCAAAATACCTTTCAATTTAATATCAGAGTGACAACAATTTTTCATCCATGGCAGTGACAGAATCTGCCAACATCATGGAGATTAATAACCACAATAATAAAATTAATACAAGCAAGTGAAAGTAGAACAACTTCAAATGAATTTTAAATTCATACCTCACAATAAGATTAATTAAAAAGGTACAAAACATACAAACAAGATAACATCTAAAATTTGCATCTCAAAAATATCAAGTGCAAACATTGTTAAAGAAAGGGAAGAGTGTGTGTGTGTGTGTGTGTGTGTGTGTGTGTTGAAGAGCCATGGAAGATGAAAAAGTGAGACACTTGACTGATTCTGAATATGAATGCGGAAACAGTGTAACGAGTTGACAGTTCCGTCTGATATCAGGCAAGATCTTGCATCAAGGTGGAGTTAAATTTGGAAGTGTATATCAACTTGTGAGTTCATCCATTTTTACCCCCAAACTGAGAGGAGGGCTCGTGTGAGCAATTGAGGCAGGGTTGGTCATGCATTCTCACCTCTGCCTCTGGGTTGGGTCGTCAGGTCCCATGGCACTACCCAACACAGAAACTGAAAAAGCACCCGTTTGATGTGTACCACAATGAAATTGGGAGGGAGATCAGGATTGCTGGCATGTATGAAAATGTTGGAGTAGGTTCCCAGATAGACAGAAACAGAGACAGTGCTGTTATACTGTTTTATACTTCCACCATCTTATTTGAGTGTTTCTGCAAACCATCTTGCTGCAGCATGCATACGTAAAAGACTGAACAACTGTCAAGAAAATCTTGATATTGATTCGGGGACAATGACATGGCCATCTAGCTAACTAGTCTTGTTGCTAAATGTACTGTAAGATTAGAATTGCTGTTTGTCAACTGTATACAAAGTTATTGATATTGAATTTTGCTAGCATAACTTTAGCTTTGTGGCTGAGCTGAAGGCTTCTGTCAGCTGAGCAGTATTGTCTATCTCCCACTGCAAAGTCGTATCTGTGGTTCGTCCTATTTACTGGAGTAGTTAAAGTTTCTATTGCACAAGACCCTTATGGGATTGTGATGATTGTTCCAGCAGTAAATCAAACTCTCAGGTTTGCTCAAAGTTATTGCTTTTGGAAAACGTAACATTTTGATTACGTGAAAATAAAAAATAAAAATTAACGGTTTTGATTTTTGGCATTATTGGCAGGATTGTGGACTCCGCAGAGGTTACTGTGCTACCGTGCGATTATCAGGTCAAACTGAACTTCTGACCTGATGGAAAATTAAGGGATCACTGAATTATTGTAATTAATCGAGGGGGCCACCTTAATGGCTATACCAAATTTCATGGCTAGCCCTAACCTCTCTAACTGATCCAACAGTTGTCAAGACATCTCCTGTAAAAGTGCTAATGTCTAACTCATGGTGGCACTAGAGGACAAGTCAGGGGGTCACAAAGGCCGGTGAGGCTCAGCCTTTGCGGACCATGAACAATTTTTTTTTTTTTATTTAACCTTTATTTAACCAGGAAAAAAGACTCATTGAGATTACACTCAGCATCCAAAACAGCAACATTTGGAGGTCAGCTACATTAATAACAGCCTCAAGCAAAACATCTACAACCAGATGTTTTTGCCTCCAGGTCATCCAGTTTCACCTTAAAAGAGTTCAACATTGACCCTAATGCCAATATAAGCATGCTAACATGCTAATGTTCAAGTTAAAACAAAATGGTCAACCTCATGGTGGTGCTGAAGGAAAAGTCAGTCACCAACATCAGTAAGATTGATCCTGAGTACCACACCATTTGTACCAAATTTATATGGCAATCCATCCCAATTACTGTTTAGAATTAGAATTCATTGTAGTGGGCCTATGTGTGCATTAAACCACACTGACATGATTAATCAATCACTCAAATAAATCAGACGTAACAAAGACAAAAATCTAATAAAATCTAGCATTTAAGTTCAGTCTCAGTTTTTGATTCTTGTCTTGGGACAGAAGCTGAACAGGATAGCTTTTGTGTTTCAAGCCCCAAATCTTGACTGCACCTTCGCTTAATATGTGCTTTTAAAGTTTTTCCTGGGCCCGTCATTAACCCTCTTTCCTCTACCAGAACGTCGAACACTGCTCCAAGACTCTGTCGTATTCTCACACTGAAGTTTGGGCAGCTGAAGACGTACAGAATGGGGTTCAGCACTGAATTCAAGAATGCAAAGGTTGTGGCCAAGGGCAGCCCCACCTCCACCCCGTTGACGAGGCTTTCATTGTTGTGGGCTGCCACTTCGAGTATGCAGAAGATGTGATAGGGAGCCCAACACAGTGCAAATGCTGCAATCACAAATGTCACCATCTTAGTGAAGCTCTGGGACAGCAGACTTTGGCTGGACTGATTACAGGTGGTGGGGGAAAGGGAATGAGTTGACTTGAATACAGATGGCTTGGAGGCCAGAGGCTTGAGAGATATGTTTGTGGTTTTTGTGGTTTGAGGGGTATTTGTTGCTCCTGATTCTCCGTCTTTGTTTGACTCAATAAGGGCATTAGGGAGCCTAGTGTCACGCTGCTTCCTCCTCTTACTTCTGTTCCCCAGGCTTACAGCAATATGGATGTAGCTTCCTGCAATCACCACCAGGGGGAACAGGAATGCTAGCAGCAACTTGGATATGGCTGTTGCTGCCTGTCTCACTTCGCAGTCCCTCTTCAGAGCTTGAGAGGATGAATACATAGCAAAATGATGATAGCATAGTTTCCTTCCACCTGTTGTATTCACTGCGCGGAACACAAAGTAAGGTACTGTATTGATCACTGCCCACAACCAACCCAATGCACACACCTTCCATGCCCCTGCCACCGAGCGATGGTTCTGGCTCCACACTGGCTTGGCCACCAGAAGGCAGCGGTCCAATGAAATGGCTGCCAACAGGAAGGCTGACACAAACATGTTCAAGAAGAAGATGGAAGCCTGTGCTTTGCAAAGTCCATTGCCGAGGTCCCAGCTATGTTTGGCTTGCAGGTACATGGTGAAGAGGGGCAGCGTCAGTGTCGTTAGGAAGTCAGACATGGCCAAGTTGAGTACCCAGACAGAGGTCACAGTGCGGCGCTGCAGACGAAAGCCCACCACCCAGAGGATCAGGGCGTTCTCCATAATCCCCAGGCAGGACACCAGACCATGGAAGCAAACCAACAACGTATTGGCTTCTGTATTTTTGTGGCTTTTGTTCATCATTATCTCTAGCAGGGGACAGAACAGCTGCCCCCTCAAGGGCTCTGACGTGTTCAGCATCAGCTCTCTGAAAGAAAAATGTCATAAAATGGATAAAAAACAGATTTAGGGTTAGTCTCAAGAGGCGAAGGTTCACGCATGCTTGTGCTTGTTTTAATCCTGAATACTTTATATGTCACCTTCTGCAGTATCTGATCTTTTTTTTGTTCTTATTTACGTAGAGACACATTTTCCAGAACAATTTGTTGCAGTGATGGTGATGTTGATGATGATATAACCAGTAGACTTGCCCTTGCCTGTAGATAGATAATAAATCGTCACTCTGTTTCCTCATGTACAATGACTAAAGGAAATGAGTACCATAATCGTCTGGCTTGTTAGTCTTTATTGCTCAATTACAAATCTACTTAATTACAGAGGAAACTGTTATGAGCCTCTAACTGCTGGGGCTGTCTGATAACGTGGCAGCCCACTCACCCTGGCATCTCTTTATTAATATGTGTGTGAGCATATATGCTGATATCATAATAATCGTGTGTTACTGTTCATTTATTCAGTCATCATATTACTGTTGGTTGTCATTACTTGCCTTTTAGTCTTTAAATTATCTACAAAATACACGTAAAATAAACATCAAACATGCCTTTTCATGCAGGCTTGTGCAATAATTTCCCCCAGACAGTCTTGTGGTGATTTCAAGGAGAAACACATTGTCTGATAAATGATGAGTTGTAACCACGGCTTTGGTGATACGCGCATCAACTCAGCTGGTATAATCTCTAGTCATCTGCCACTAAAGGGCCAGTCTCAAATTATTTAATTTTGTGAAATGTTACTTTTAGGCAATATCTTTACTGGTACGGTTACGTAAGGAAGGCAGACATCTCTCTTACATTGTTTTATTTATTTTATCATACTGCTCACAACATTTTTCTGTGCCTTTTAAGTGCTGTTTGGCTCATTTTTTTTCAACCTTTCAGTAGGCTTTGTGGTATTAAGAGCATTAAAAGGGTAATTGGTGTGTATGTCCTCCTTATTAGGATAGGCTGATATGTGAGTATAGTGTACTATAAATAACTAAAATACACTTTTCCCTTTATACTTCTCTCTCAAGAAAACCTAATGAGAAAAAAATCTACATCCACATTAAACTCCATCTACTATAGGATGGATATGATATACAGACACAGTGTGAGTTACCATATACTTATATCATATATTGAAGCAAAACTAAAACATCGTGATTTAGAAGCTGAAGGTGGAAATAGCTAATGACAGAGCCATATCACTTCCTATTCATCTCTGCAGGGATGCCTAATCCTTCACAGTCGGCCGGTAACCTCTGTGCAGTCAATAATCCCGCCTGCCAATAATGCCAAATTAAAAAAATCAAGACCATTCATTTCAGTGTCAGGCAGGTTGTACAGATCAGGTTTCTTTATATAAATCTATGGGTTTCTTTCACAAATCAGCGACACAATTCCAACCACACTTGGGGGCTTTTCAAAACACAACTCTTTGTCAACCACAAGTAGGCAAGTGCTCTCCTGAAAATATGTCGCAATGACAACCCCAGGTGTTTTTTCCCACCATCTCCAAAAACCAAACCGATGTGTTCCGTTTTTGAATGCCCCTGTTCAACAATATCCCATTGATACACACGACATGCCAAAGCCTGTTCTTGTTGTCTAACCACATACCAGCAACTACGCATGTAGCCAAGCAATACAGACAGTGAATGTTTTACAAGTATGTCATTGTCAGGATTGGTGTTATCTGTGTATATCAATTTCTTTTCACTGAGATAACCTCTTTCTATCATTCCTTTTGGATGAAACCACCAGGACACATGATTTAACTTGAACAAAATGTGAAAACTCTATCTCCCCATGCTAGAATGTTTAACCAAGATGGTTTAAACACTGTAGTCCGGAGTCACTGGCTTACTGGTAAATCATCAGAATAAAGACGACTGACATGCCAGGCCGCATAGTTGGCATTGGTTGTGCTACATACTGTTTACATTGCTGTAAGAGCTGTTAGCCGAGACAACTCTAAAGAATGAAAAATACTAAGAATTTAGCCAAAAATGAAAAGATTTGTTCAACTGATAGCCTACCCACTGAAGGGAAGCAGAACGCCACTTTTTGCTGGACTCTGGTACCAGTGCTGTGGAGTGTGACATGAGGACTTGAGGCAGAGGAGGACTTTAGAGCTACTTCAGTTAATACAAGTTGCAGTTGTGACTGCTCACAGGGACTTGTTAGCAGCACTCACACAAGCTAGATGTATGTCTACTTTTGAATATTGAATAATCAACAAACTTATATTAAACAGCACGAACTGAACAACTAAGCCAAGATGACCTTTTTAAAGAATGAAATGTAGAATCACAATGATCTGATGTCATAGCTTTGCAACTCGTGTTGATGTTGTTCCTGGAACATCATAAGTAATCTTAATCCAGGACTAACATTGCAACCAATATATCCTCATACCTAAATGACTGAATAGATCCATTGTCCATTGTGACCATTGTAGTGTAACAGTAACTTACGTACCTGTGTTTGAAAGATAATGTCACTAAGATACAACATTACCAAAGACTGATTGGTCAGTTTCAATGATGGCTGTGGAGCAACTTTACTTATGATGTTCCAGGAACAACACCAACACGGTAGATTGTGCAACAACTGTCCCCTCTTCCAGTGTTCTTCTCTGTTACTAATTTTCAACTATTTTTGGTGACACAGAAGTATTTAAACAGTATACTTCAATATATCCATAGAGTTTTGGATATATGAAAAATAAATATAAAATTAGCAGACATGTGGAACACCTAATTATCACTTTGTACTTTAATATAAAAATTGACTTTTCAAATGCTGCCATAATATTTTGACATACAGCCATTCGAACATGCTTAGTCACATCCCCCGTTCCAGACTGCCTAGATGAGGTAAACACAGCACTGTGTCTGCACAGGTACACAGACATGAGAAAATCTATCCATGACGTGACTCCTTTCCCCCTCAAATGCTTAGATGGTCTCAAATCAGGGCGTGTTTTGGCATCAATTAAGTTCTGGCATCTTGCTGTGACAGCTGCCTTCAAGATAAAAAATTGAGAACTTGACTAACATACAGTACAGACAGAGAAATTACGGTCAGAGTGAGCCAAACAGCAAACTGCTGAACCTGCAGATTGTTATTCATACTTCCTTTGTGTGATCACATTTCAGTGAACACAAGGTTGTGTATTATTTTTCAGTGTGCTGACTTTCGTGCCTGACGAGCCATCGGCTGCTTTGCTGTATAGTTGCTTTTGACATTTAGCATCAGTTTTAGTGGGGACACCACACTAATATTTAGTCTTCCATCATTTGATATCAATCAAAGGAGTAGTATTTGAAACACCCCAATGGTAGCAAGCAATGCAATTCAAAAGGACCATGAAGATTAATGAATACCTTTCTAAAACAGTTTAACAGTCATGAAGGTAGGATTTATTGCAGGGCTCCTTTATTAGACTGCATTTGTGGTGGATGCATCAGGTGATAAACTGGGACTATCTCTATTCACCTAGGACACTTACCGAGGGATCTCTAGTATTTAAAAACTGCAGCAGTTACCTGTGATCTTAATCCCATGCAAATCTGTTATGTCTGTAATTTGAGAATATCCCATCGCAAATGAGCAACCATATTTCAAACACAGAAGCCATGTGAGGATTTTAGTCCCATGGGAATCAGCATCTCTGTGATATTTGTTCTATTTTTTGTTTCACATCTGCTCTCTGTTGCCACACAACTTAACGGTCGTGAGATTCGGATCATAAAATGTTGCACAACCGTCCACAGCTGTGCTGTAAGATCAGTTATATTGGCGATAAAAATGAGTGATGACAGACAGGGTTAGCAGCAATGAAAGGCTGTTATAGGCAAGTACAGCCACAAAGCATCCATTACTTGGTTTAAATGAGCCGCAAATATGTATTTATGCTTGTAACACATGCAGAGGGTGAGCAAATCAACTATATTATATTTATTAATTCATGTTGATGTAATGTTGAGGCTTTGACATTATATCCCGGAGATAATGTCAGAAAAGTTGACTACAACATACAGACCTTACTTATATGTGCAAATGCACCGAACGAAACACAGATGAAGCTGGTCCCATGTAAATAGGACTACATAGTGCCATGCAAATTTGGCTGTTATATATATATATATGTATATATATATATATAAATATATATATAAATGTAAAGTGATGTGATACTGTGATATTGTATTGTTGTTGTAAAATTCCTAATATTAAATACTGTATAATCTTGTAGTGAATGATATGTGGAGATAAGGGACAGTATCTCAGTAACTTACATGAGAATCTGTTCTTTCTACATAAAAAAAAAACACATAGAGCTGTTCATATTTTGCTGTTACGTTGTAGCGCTGTATGATGAAATCCATCACTCAGCATGCACGATATGAAACTGAACTGTCATTCAAATATATCAGAAAAAAAACACGCACTGTAAAAAAGATAGGTCAGCAGGTGAAAAAATAGGTCTGCAGCAACAACAACAACAACAATAAAAACTGCATAAGGATGAGAGAGCACACCGTTATGAAGTATAATAAAATAAAAGATACATTTGGAACTGATTAATAAAAGTCATGAGAAGATCAGAATAATGAAAAGTCTTCTTGTTAATGTGATCGCAGCTAAACAGTCATTGTAGTGCTGTGAACTGTGAATTCATTGAGAAGTATTTGTAACACTCACCCTGACATTGGGATACTCTCACAGCTGAGAAAGTGGCAATCAAGTTCTGTCTTCCCCTTTGTCTTCTTGTCACAGACACTCATCCCCCAGTTCTTTCACTTTCTACACCTCTTTTGGACATGCCCACTGCTCCACCCCCAAATCCACCTATACAGAAATATGAACTGACATACCTCCTCTTCCTCCACTCAGATGCTCATAAGATTTGTGATTAGTGAGGGAGTGTGTGATAGAGGATGCAAATTCGAGTGAAATTTAGAAAACGGACATGTATGTGCAGGGAGAGAACATGACAAAATAGCATATGAGAAAGAGAGAAAAACAGAAATGAACAGAAAAGGGTGTGAATTGCGATGTGCGTGATGTATCATCATCTGTCCTACGTAACTGAGCATCACACCAGGGCCGGACTTGTGTAAACTAGTTCCTCTGATACCTCAGTCTGGCTGGAGTTTATGTGACCATAAACTGTATCAACACAAAGTATAAATCAACATTTTATTCAGGCAGTACCACTCTGCTTTCAACTACAGCAAGTCAAGTCAATTTGTACTTAAAAAGCCCAAAAATCACAAATCACAATCTGTACTGCACACAGTATTCAAGTAATTTTTTGGGGCAGCTATTTATATGTACGCAGAGATCGAAGATGTTGAGCATTACCAATCCCCGCTGCTAATTTCTTCATGTACAAATAATACCTCTGTCTTTCCACAGAATCAAAGATATTTGTACTGTAAAAAACAACATAGTCTACATAGAAACCAGGACACCATATAGCTGAAAAAGACCATTTAATGAGATATCCAGTCCCCACAGCGATAAAGGCAGACATGAAAATTCTCTTATGCGTGTCTGACATGGTTTTAGTAGGGGAAAGAAGTGTAAGTAACACATTAAAACTAAGACCTACTCCCTCTCCCTTATTCAAATTAAAGAAGATAAGAATATGCAAATATTTCTATATTCATCCATATTAAAGTCCATTGTCAGTGGCTGTGCCCTGAAGGCTTGAAGTTTAATACCACGGAACCGTGACTAGTTATGCCATCGAAATATGACACATATAGACACCCCGCACATACTCAGACAAACTGGGCTTTTAATATGTTTTATACATCATGGACAGAAGATAAAGTCAGCTGTAGTGAATAAGCAGAGCTACACACACGTTTAAAATGACTTAAATTTTAAAATGACTGATGAGAGGATTTAAATTCAATTTCATGTCTATTAGATTATCTCCATTAGTTAATGCCAGCTAGCTCCTGGGGTCTGAAAAACACACATTGTAACATAATACAGTATACATTAAAAACAATCAAGCAACACATTACTTTTAAAGATCCATCATCAAATCATTAACAACAAGCAAATAGAATCATCAAATCAGAATTTTAAAGCTTTTTTCTTTTTTGAGACGCCCAAACTCAAAATTCTTGCTTTGATGAGACTATATTATGAAACAGGGCTTACACAAAGTATAACACATCACTTCAAACAAGCTGGTCATTTTAAAATGCATGGTAAATGTCAGAGATTAATAACTACTAACGCTTCCAGTGTTTCCTTCACAGTCATTCAGGGGTGGTGGACCACCACAGTAAAAATATTACCACCACAGTTTGAGAAAATGGAAAATTTTCCTGAGGGTCATACTGGCTAACAAAATGTAAGCGAATGGCCACAAATTTGGTAATTGAATCAAAGCATTAACAACCTAGTGCTTAATTATGTTAAACTAATTCTGAGTACCATAGAGAGAATAGACGTTCAGCAATGAATTAAGAAAAGATCAGGCTAATATTAACTATCCATGAACACACACGGTCTTATAATTCTTCGTAGTCGTTGTTGAAATACAGCACAAAGGACAGGTGTTTATCAGTCAGTAGTGATCTGTAACATGGCTTGTTGAAGTTCAATCATGTCTCCATATTGACAACTGCTATTGTAACTTGTCACATGTAGTGAATGACCAAGAGTCAACTTGAGGTCTGTTGTCTGACAATAATGTATAGAGCGCCCTCTGTTGGAATCAAACAAAATAGCAATGCAGATTTACTGTAGTCAATTGCTACAAGATTAAGCTGCCTCTAAAAGTGATGAACCATATTTTGCCCGTGTGTGATCAATATCTATAAAACTGTTAGATCTATACTCTATAATACAAAACACAAATAAGCAGGAGGCCATACAGCATAGAAGTGTCCCTTTAATCGTGATCAAATAACCAAATATGAACATGATTAGTGCTGCAACCAGTTATAGAACTAGAACCAAAACTAAGACAAGGATGGATGTGGAAAATGACTCACTGCCACCACCGCTACAAAACAGTTACAGAGGAAACACTGTAAGTTCATCACATGTTTTATATGTGAAATCTCAATTTAATATGGTAATCGTTAAATTAATAAATATTGTTTGTGGATTTCATCTCCTTCCAAACCTCTTTGTCTTCTCTGACTTGCTGGGTGCCTGGCTGTACTTGAATACATCACTTATATTCTTATATATGTAAGCCAAATCGGCCATACAAGAGTAATCAAAGATGACGCAATCGGACATAATAAAACAATAAAGAAATTAATCAATTAAAAGCACTTTTTAAAAGAGGGTGTTTTTAGAAACGTTATAAATGGGGACAAAGATGTAGGTTACCTGAACTCGTCTGGCAGGGCCATTCAAGAGTGACGGGATCCTGTTTAAAGTCCCGGTTTCTCCTGGTTTTTAGTCTGGATCATGGAATATCTAAGAGTAACCCACTGGAGGATCTCAGGATACAGTTACTCCTTCATAAGGGATTAAACAATCATTGATCAACATAGATCCTAAAATCTATGAAGCCAGCCAGTATAATGAAGCCAGAAAGGGGTTAAAGTTACTGTTTTGTTTGAATTTATCAGGAGTCTGGCAGCAGCATTTTGTGAGTGAGTAGTAGAATAGACCTGAAGTGATGAATGCATAATCCGCATTGGCTTCTTGACAGACAGAAAGGACAGCACCTTGGAGGTTCTGTGTAGCTGGTAAAAACAAGACTGGGCAGCTACTTTAAAAAGCTGATTGAAATTGAGATTACTTTTCAAAAGATTTAAACACCACTATGTCTTCAGCTTGAGGTGATACAGGTGGAGATCAGGTGCACAATGTGTAGCAATTGATTAAGTTGAAAATGCCAGATGGAGGTGTAGCTATTATGCATCAAGTGTAGCGTATACATAAATCTTATTTAAATAACATATATAACCTTCCAGTGGGGGTAGTTCCCCTACAAAACGAGAACTCTTTTGGTTGTAGCCTACTGCATGGTAACACATCTACTTTAAAGTGGAAACTTTTTAACTGTCCTCCCTCCTAGCATTCCCTTGTGGCATAACTATTAAAAGATAGTGTTAGCAACATGGCTACCGCTAACGGCCTGGCTACTGTCTAAAGTAAAAACAGTAAGAATCCCAATTTAACCTTGAAACCCGATCTCAGTGCTGTGAAAAGTCAGCGTAAAACACACAGCTTTATTCCTAACTAGGCAGGTTTTGTTACTAAAAATGTCTGTAATGAACCGTCCATGCCTACAAGAAAAAAGAAGTTGACACAACACTGAGTGAATGTCTGTCCTTCCTCTCTTGTTCTCCCTTGGTTTTCTATCACTGTCCCTCTTTGCCTTCTTTGCCTCTTCCATACTTACCCGATACTCAGTGGGGTTATTTTTTAATTTACAGTGTAAAGTTTCCACAGTTACACCAGTTGTAAGTCGGTTTTATTTATTTATTCTTAAAGCCATTATACTGTGCAATAAATGTTTTACATCAGAATGCTAAGTTAAAGCAAAATTATGTGGTCTGTTGGAAGTTTAAGTTGACCACTGTGTGTGGGAAATACTTTGAATATTTTGAAATAAAACTAAAATTCATACCCAGTCTATGTGTATCTATGTGGATAAATAAAACAAATTTAAACCACAAAACAGCTCCCTTTCCAGTGGACTTGATAAAAAAGTGAAGTCAGCAGTTATCATGTAACCACTACACCATGCTGTTGGAGCCATTAACCTCTAGTCCTCCCCCTCTAACTTGAGTGGTGGGAAGAATATATTGTACGTATTATGTGAACTTGCCTCACCTTTGTGTGAACTTTCCCAAGCAGTGAAATCTTGTTGCACACAGTGCGGTCATTTTGAGCATTAACTAATAAAACATTGTCTACATTCTTGTTCAATAATTTACTATCCGTCTGATATTCAGTAAACTGGGCATGCTCCTAGGGATGTGACATAAATTGTGACAGTGGTCACATGGTGTTTTTATGAGGGGACACCCTTTCATTTTATCAGATTCTACTTGTGTACAACTGATAATGGCGTGAGGTGGAAAATAGCATTCACAAACCAAAACATCCACCTGAATTTTAAGACATCCACCTGCACTTTAAGTCTCCTGTTGAAACGGGGTGTGTTTCACATTAAAATGGGTCACACATTGAACCGTGACCTCACATTAGTCTTCGTTGGAAAAAGGCTAGTGTGATGTAAAAGGAAAACAGATGCATCTGTTTCACAATTTCAGTCAGCAGAAACATGGCCTCGTAGATCTCCCAGAAACAGCCCATACCGTTTAGCTGATTACTGAGCTGATGAAAGTACAGTCATCTGTTTACACCATAAAAGGTATTTTGTCGTAGTCTGGCAAGATATGACAAGATTTCTATGCTCCATGTTTGAGCAAGTGTTAGATGAGTACATTCTGAGAGTCTCAACAGGTGAGATTTAAGACGAAGAGTAAAGTTTTGGACAAAATGTAAAGTTTGGCACCCAACGCCAGGGCATTTTGTGTTGTACTGTGTAACCCTAACCCACCTCTGTGGCAACCTTTGCCTAAATCCTGTGTTGAACACTGCTCAAAAAAATTAAAGGAACACTTTAAAAAAACACATCAGATCACATAAGAAAATTATGTTCGATATCTATACAGATATGGACAGGGCAATGTCGTAGGAACGAAAGGATGCCACATCTTTTAATGGAAATAAAAATATTCAGCCTACAGAGGGCTTAATTGTATAGACACCCCAAAAATCAAAGTGAAATAATGATGTGGCAGGCTAGTCCATTTTGCCAAAATTAAATTTCTGCAACTCAAAATGCTTCTCAATATCTTGTGTGGCCCCCACGTGCTTGTATGCATGCTTGACAGCGGCATGCTCCTAATGAGACGACGGATGGTGTCTTGTGGGATATCCTCCCAGATCTGTGTAAGGGCACTGTGTGAGCTCCTGTAAAGTCTGAGGAGCAACCTGGTGGCGCCTGATGGACCGAGACATAATGTCCCAGAGGTGTTCTATCGGGTTTAAGTCAGGTGATCGTGAGGGCCATTCAATTGTATCAATTCCTTCATCCTCCAGGTACTGCCTGCATACTCTTGCCACATGAGGCCGGGCATTGTCGTACATTCGGAGGAACCCAGGACCTACTGCATCAGCGTAAGGGTCTGACAATGGGTTTCAAGAATATATATCAAGAACATACCTAATGGCAGTCAGACCACCATTTTCCAGCCAGTAGAGGTCTGTGCGTTCCTCCATGGATATGCCTCCCCAGACCATCACTGACCCACCACCAAACCTGTCATGCTGAACGATGTTGCAGGCAGCATAGCATTCTCCTTGTCTTCTCCAGACTCTTTCACTTCCATCACAGGTGCTCAGGGTGAACCTGCTCTCATCTGTGAAAAGTACAGGGCACCAGTGGCGGACTTGCCAATTCTGGTGTTCTCTAGTTCTCTAGTTTTATGTTCCTTTTATCATTCTTTTATGAGTCTCTTAACGTTCTCTTTCGTTTGTTGGTTTAATGGTCTGTCAGTGAAGGACAAAACCAGTCTTAATCAGATCGTTAGAGTCTGCTCCAAAATTATCGGAATCCAGTTATCAGATCTGAGTGTGCTTGCATCCTGAAGCAGGGAGACCATGTCATGTCCAGTGAATTTACTCTGATGCCCTCAGGGCAACGCTACTCTGCCCCCCTGAGGAAGACAAATCGCTACTCAAATTCTTTTATCCCTTCAGTTATTAGGTTGATGAATGCCAATTTTAATGAGTAGGGTTGTGCTTGTTATTTATTTATTTATTTATTTATTTATTTATTTATTTACTTGTATATTGCACAGGTACATGACATCGCTGTTGGAACCATGAGTTGAACTGATTTACTGATAACTGAGAGTTGTGTGTCAGAGTTGTATGTCTAATGAATGATTGTTGTATGTCTTGTTTTGTTTTGTTTTGTTTTGTTTTCTTTCTTTCTTTCTTTCTTTCTTTCTTTCTTTCTTTCTTTCTTTCTTTCTTTCTTTCTTTCTTTCTTTTCTAACTTAATATAACTGGGAGGTGTAAACTGAATTGCCCGTATGGGATAAATAAAGTTTTCTGAACTGAACTGAACTGAACTAAATGCCAATCGAGCTCCACGGTGCTGGGCGGTGAGCACAGGGCCCACTACAGGAAGTCGCGCCCTCCGGCCACCCTCATGAAGTCTGTTTCTGATTGTTTGGACGGAGACATTCACACCAGTGGCCTGCTGGATGTCATTCTGTAGTTCACGGCTAGTGCTCAACCTGTTCCTCCTCGCAAAAAGGAGCAGACATTGGTCCTGCTGATGGGTTGAGGACCTCCTACGGCCCTGTCCAGCTCTCCTAGAGTAACTGCCTTTCTCCTGAAATCTCCTCCATGTTCTGGAGATTGTCCTGGGAGACACATTAAATCTCCTTGCTAAGGCACGTGTGGATGTGCCATCCTTGAGGAGTTGGACAACCTGTGCAACTTCTGTTCCGTCAACACCAATTCAGCTGAAACTGATTAACAATGCCCTCTGCTACTTAACCAACCAGAACATTATCAGACAGCTTCAACTGACCTCATGCCATACTCAATAAAAAAAACGTTCCTTTAATTTTTTTGAGCAGTGTATATCCTCTCCACAGGTCACCTCCACCTAAACTTTCCCAAGCAGTGAAATCTTGTTACGCACAGTGGGGTCATTTTGAGGATAAACTAATAAAACGTTGTCATGTCATTTTATTAATTCATTATGCTTCTGAAATTCAGTAAAGTGAGCATGCTCCACAGGATGTGACTTGAATTGCGACAGCGTTCACAACCCCTTTTAACTGTTCACACTAAGTTTTTTATGAGGGGACATCCTTTCATTTGATCACCTTCTACTTGTGTACAACTGATAATGACAAAAAATGAATCTAAAGTTTTTTTGTAGTAAATACTTTCCAATTTAATCAGCCTGTAAGAACTTACCATTGTTTTAAATGATTTATTGATTAGCTTTTTTTGTATGTGCTATACATAATATTTGAATTGCTTTTTGTTCTTTTGTTTTTACACCATATGCACATTTTAATCTTTGACAAAAATAGAGGATTGTAGACATTATGGGTTTCAGTTCACTGTTTAAATAATCATTGAGAAATCTGTGTGAATAGCAAGAAAACAAAGTAAAAAGTGAAGCGATAAGCTTGATGGGGAGTTGCATCATTGGTACTTTCTACAAGTATGCAAGTGTGCTTAACATGTGTCTTTGCCTTTGAACTCCTCATGTCACATACATGACACTGAATGTAACACATCTGGATATTTGAAAGAATGCCCAATATATAATAACATATCTGACATAAGAAATCTGACATATGGCTCCAGTGGGATTTAAATTCTGTGATTCTAATGTGTCTTCTACTATTCCAATAATATTTGGTGATGTGTCAGCAACCAAAACCAGAATACAAATCAACTGAATGAACGGTCCTTTAGATCATTAATCATTTAACCAAGCTGATAATTGACACTTCATCATTTTTCTCTCCCTGTAGATCAATCATGACCTCATTGCTGGGCACAGCCCTGCTGGCTTTAGCCCTATCAGGGCCCACCTTGGCCTTTCTACATATTGGAGGTGAATCCAGTCATACCAGCATTACAGGATTGGCTCTGTTGCAAAAAGTGACAGACACATGTCGGGCTGTGGCAAAGGCAGCTGGTCATGAGTTCAAACCCACGGTAGGATGGATCATCATAAATATGCAAGACAGCACAGAAATACTCAAACGTTCACCATGATTAAAAGGCATGTGTATACTTAAATTCAACCAGGATATAAACACAAGGTGTCACTTTATTAGTATAAGTATTTATAGGTATATGTGACAATTCATACACATACCTATATATTCTCAGAACAACTTTGTCGAACCTGTTTTGTTAAAATAATTCTGCGTTAATTTAGAACTGGAGGAAGGAGATCGGAGTCAGCTCAAGATTCAAACAAAGTTTTAATCTTGTACAAGAGGAGCATTCACAGAGCAACACGCAGGTCTGTTACAAAGTGAAGACTCAATATCTGAAGAGAAAAGCATGGTATATATCCCTCTTTGTGGGTGTGTTTTCACTCAATTAGTTCCTAATTTATGACCTGCACTTAAAGGAATACTCCACAGAGAAGGAAGTGATAAGGAAGAGTTAAGCTTCAGTGGTCACTCAATACCAGACATAGGTAATAAAATGTCCTAAAACAAGATCACAGGTTACAGGTCATTTTAAACAGTTACATTGAACATTCCTATGTAGGACTTCAGTTTACATCTCTCATTGAAGTACAAAATTTCTATCACATATCCCTCCTGTTTATGCTGATTTCAAGCATAATTATAACAAATTTTGTAGAGTGTGAGAGCGAAAACCCTATCAGGCAGTTCAAAACATTCCAATTATCTTTCTAGATAGGGAAACTCTCTCACGGTCCCGCTGCCCCGGCAACCACACGCAGGTACTCAATTTAATCAGGCACAGAAGTTATATAGAAATAAGCATAAGTTCAAAAGCATTTTGATTACATTGTCACCCCAAAACAAAACATAAACGTCCCCACCAAGCTAGTCAACCCATCGGGCTTGGCTACGGACCTATCCCTACCTAACTAAACTATCCCTTACGCGTAAAAAGAATAAATGAAAAGGGGTCACTTTCAATATGTACAAAGGCTGTAAGTATTTTTCTCCTAAGTTGCTCTAGTCTGCCAATTCAGAAAACTACAACTTCAGTTAGATTGTCTGAAGTATCATCTTAATCAGTAGATAAACACATAAACAACAATCATCCCTTAAACTGTGATGTCCTTATCTTTATCAAACAGGTTACCATATAAATCATCATCTGCCATATCAATGTAACATTTTCTTGTGCTGCATTCTCATAGTCCTCCTGGTAGTCATCGGTGGTGGGGACCCTTTCATACAGCATCGCTGTTTTGATCACAGCAGTGTCAATGAGTCTCCGTAACAGTCCTCTCAAACAGGGGATAAAACAACATCCACAAATGGTTAGAATGACAATCATTACAGCTACAGATAACATCATAGCTTTTATAGAACCTGTCCAAACATTCTACATACTCCTCCTTTTTCAGCCAACAACATGTCTAACGCCATCCTATTCTGCCATGCCATTAAACTAGTCTTATCTAACTGTTGATGTATGCCCCCAATTGCTCCCTTAGTGTAATTCAGAAATCGTTGTTGATTATAATACACATAATTTATCCAATCCACATTTTTATTAATAGTTACCCGACAAGCCAGGAATGATTCAAACCCTGAACCAACATGATTTCTAGCTTTAAATTTGTCTGGAACACCTCGAAGAACACCAATTGCATCCACATAAACCTTACTATCAAATGATCCCTTTGGTGCTTTTCTCTTGGTAATACGTGAGTTATCTGTCATCGTGTCATATGGTAAAATATATGTTTGCATTAGTAACTGTACCATGGCACAAGTTCCCTTCCAGTCAATTGGTAATTTTGCTCTGAGTGTCTTACCTCCACAGAACCACCAAACATCAGCTCTAGCCATGATTTGATCATTCACTACACCATCACTGACATTGTTCTCGCCCTTACTTACATCAATGATGGTTTTATAGATTATCAACACCCCTACTGACACGGTACCTTTAATTTCCAGTGTATGGAGTAAACCAAGGTGGTTTAATCTGTGGTGACACTGGTGGGAATAAAAGGTTCAAAGTGGTGCAGTTTGTAACACTATCTGAGTTGTATAAATCTAGCATGCAACGAAAACCTTTCGGATCATTATCTGAATTAAGGGGAAAAGGCACTGTGCCTAACCCCGACCTGGCTGCACAGGCTAGACAGCTTGAGGGGGAAAACTTGCTGTTTCGGGCTGTGTAAACATTCATTGTAACCATACATTTGAATCTGTGAATCCCATTTCTAGGGCATACGTTTCCTTTATATTTTTGACATCTATATATTTTACAGGATTAGTTTTCATCAAAATATGTGTGGTTGGTGTAGCCATTACAGATGTTGTCTGATTACTCAAGTTTGGGGACAATTTTATATGAAATATCCCAACTGGGTTTGTTCCACTTACCCATGCTCCCAACACATATGTTCTGTTATCAGTGTGCTTGGGAGTCTTGAGTGTTATTATTACAGGATTGCAGTGGTTTATTTTCCAAGTGTCTGGCATCATCTTGATACTTGTCAATCGTTTTTTAAATTCACGTCTCAGATTGTATCCCCAATCCTGTGTTCCTGTATTGGCAATTACCCAATTCCACTTCTCACATCCACACCCATACCTGTTAACAGTTTTACCCCACACACTCCTATACGCAGTGCATGCAACTGTGGTGACACAGATATATTTCTCTGACCCCAGCCAGTCAGAGTGTTGTCCTGAGCAAGGGAAAATCTGACATGCGCCAATCTGAGCAATGCAGTTTATCCCTCCAGTACATTGTATTATTACTGCACCTCTCCTAGTGTCCCATCTGGATTGTGTTCCTATAGCTCCTTCCCTCATTTTATCATGTACCTTGCCTTGTGTCTCTAAATTTGAGATAAGGAATGCAATTGTGGTCACACATAAAACAGTTATTACACATAGTTTTAATTCCGGCATGGTGAATGCTTCTACTTATCTGACAGTAGTATTTGTACTCTTTTGCAGTGCGTGAGATGGATCCACGTCTGTCTTTCAGCTATGCAGACTGCTGTAGGTGTAGACAGCAGTAATTGCTAGGGCCCTTCCCAGCATGGGGCTGACCAATTCTTTTGTCTCAGGACTTTGATGAACACCCAATCTCCTGGGTTTATTGGCCCTCCTGTTGGTGCTGGACCTATTGGAGGAGATACTGTAGACGTAGCACTCTTGTTCTTCACCATTTTGACATTATAGTTTACAATTGTTTCAGTCAATCTAGTATCATCTCCCTTCATATCTATTAGCAGTACCGTGAATGGCCTTCCATATAATATTTCAAATGGGTAAGCTGCTTCTGGGAATTTACCTGGTTTTGGACGTGGTCTACCTTCAGCATTATGTGTAGAACATATCAATCATGAAGCACAAACATTTTTTTTTTAGTAGTTTTGAAATCCATATGTAGTAAATATGTTCTCTTATTGTGGATACCATCCCTCCTGTTGAGACATGGATATTCCCATGACTCAATACTGCAGCAAATCTAAATAAACTCTTTGGTAATAGAGGTTTATCGCCTAAGCTCTTCCAAATTCCTGCTTCTGTCTTTGTGGCTCCTTTAGTTCGCCACATGTTTTTCTCAGTCTCAGGTGAGCTATTTTGCATGTCCCTTAAAATATCATGATCTATATGTGTAGGCATAACCTTGGTGGTATAAATATCATCTACTTTTTCCAAAGAATCAGCCGCTCGTTTTGCTTCTCCGTCTGCTTTTTTGATTCCCTATTGAAATAGAAATCTTTCCTTGAAGTGTGTGCAGCACACTTGCATATTGCAACTTTTCTCGGCAGTTGAATGGCATCCAATAGCTGCAAAATGAGATCTTTATTCTTTCCTATTTTGCACACCTCCATAAGTGCAACAAGTTCTGCTGTTTATGCAGAGAAATGTGACGATAAGGAACTTGACTTGGAAACTTTGTTGGATGTTACTACGACATATCCAATGACATTTGTTCCATCCGGATTCTTCTTACATGAGCCATCTACAAACATCACAATATCAGCAGTATTAAGTGGTACATCGGTGAGATCTGGTCTTGGTAGTACTTCAACACTAGTGTCTCCTACACAATCATGTGCTATTCCATCTGTTTCATTTGGCAACAGAGTTGATGGGTTTAATGTAGTGCATCTCTCCATAGTGAGATGTGGCTGTGACAATAAAAACTATCTTGTTTTGCATTTGAAGAACAAGCATGTGAAAACATAAGTGTCAATGGATGAAATAACGCTATAGAAGCAGAACTCTGCACACTGAGTGCAGCTGCCTGTACTGCCTGCAAACAAGGTGGCATAGCTTTTGTGATGTTATCTATTTTAGATGAATAATATGCAATAGGTCTCTGTTTTCCACCAAATGGTTGTGTTAGAACACTAGTCATAAAACCATTTCTTGCATCGCATGTCTGAACAAACGGCTTTGTGTAATCAGGGAAAGCTAATACTGAAGAGCTCACTAGAACTATTTTGAGTCAAGTCACAAAGGCATCATCTGTTTCTTGAGTCCATGTTATTTTATCATGAGCCACCACAGGTTGATCATATATAGCAGTTTGGAGCAGTTGTGCTTTTTTCAGCATATTTAGCAATCCACTCTCTGCAAAAATTAGTTATGCCAAAGAAAGACATCATTTATCTTTTGGTAGTAGGTTTTGGTGCTTACTTAATAATACTGGAGCGCTATCTAGCAAACATACTTCTTCTTCCTCATCTTCTGTGTCTTGGTGTGTGTCTGTGTGTGTCAGTGCATGACCTGATTTATTGGATAGTCATGCCGATGAATCATCAACTCGTCTGGGTCTCCCTCCTCCTCCTCTTTCCTGCCAGCCTCCTTGACCTCTGCCCTTTGGAGCTCTACATTCTCAAGCCCAATGTCCAAATTTGCCACAATTGTAGCAGCTCGCATCTTCTCCAACTCTCCCCATCCTCCTCCTCTGCTTCTCCCTCTCCAGCCTCCACAGTTGACATTGCCTCGGAAATACACATCAGTAAATGCATTAGCATAATTTTCATCATCATCATCATCATCCATGACAAATACTTCACTTGCCTTTTTGTTCCACCTTTCTTGGCCTTCTTTTCTTTCAGTACATTCTCTGCATGTACTGCATGGTCGGTCGTAGCTTGTATACCAGCTGTTCCAACACCAACCGGGTGCTTCCTTACAAACTGTGAGATCTCTGGCTTCAATCCATTCAGGAATGCATTTTTTTTTTTAGCTGCATATTGTACTGACCATTGTCAGCATTATCCTGTTGCATACCGCTGTTTGCTACACTTTCATCAGTCTCTCTAGGTAAATCAATACACCTTCATCTGCTTTCTTTACACACTGTGCTATTTTGCAATAATCTGCTCTTCCCTGAAAATGAATTATTATTCTTTGAATCAAAACATCAACTTGGACAGTCCATTGAGCGTCCCCATGTAGTATGGTGACATTGTTGTGGAATGGGTCCCATGTTACCTTAATCAAACACCAATTTTGCTTTACAATGCACCCTAATATACTTTCTACCTCCAGCATTTCTATCAGCGGATACATTTCTTCTTCTTCTATATTAAAATTCACTGACTTCTTTGGCAGAGAGATTATAGGCATGACAGAAGGTTTAAAAAAATTCATACCACTTACCAGTCCTTGTTTTTTTTTTTGACTTCCTATGGCTCTTTCTGTTGGTACAGGAGCGGAGAGAGTAGGTGCAGAGAGAGAAGGAGGGTGAGGGTGTGGAGCGGAGCGGAGGCCTGTTCAGGAGGCTGCAGTAGTTGAGGGTCGACGTACGTGGAGGATCAGGATAGGGACCCAGAGGCACATAATCATCATTCTCCTGTTTATCTCGGTTGGAGTACAAAACAGGATAAAGTTTATTACTTCCTGAATCTTTTTCCTTTTTCTCTTTTTCTTCCTGTCTTTTCCTTTCTTCAACCTCTCTTCTCAATTTCTACTTTACGTTGTCTCACTTCCTTTTCTTTCTGCTTCTGCATTCCTCTCTTTCTTGCTTCTGCCTAATCCAACCATGCCTTTGCCTGTATATAACCTTCTTTTTTCTTTCTCATCTTACTTCCCTTTGACTTTGCCTCTCTCTTTTCTACCAATTCTTTGCATTCTTCTGCCTGCAACTTTCCTCCAAACCCCTACTTCTTTTTTACATAATCCTGTGCCTCCACAAAACTCTAGACAAGTTTAAGAGCAGCTTAATGTATAATATTTTCAAATGTGTATTGTACTGTTTTTTTTTATATCAATATTTGCCCTTAACTCTTGTTTTTTATTTTTATATTCTTATTATACTGTACCGCTGCTACGATTACCTAATTTCCCCTCGGGATCTATACAGTTATCTATCAATCGGTCTAACAATCTGTCTATCTATCTATCTATCGATCGATCTATTTTACATCTCCTTTATATTGAACCTCGTCAGGTTCACAACAACATTTATAACAACTACTACAATTTCCCATTTTGATCCTTTCTTTTTATTTATCTCAATTTTATTCGTATTTCTATTTGAGCGCTCTTCTTTTTCTTTTTTTTTTTACATTTTATTTTATTTTACCGGTTTTTCCATATCTTTTCCTTATGAGTCCCTGACTCTTTCCTATGGGTCCCTGACCCGACGTCCTTTTGGTTTCTCAGCCCTGAGGGATTAGTTTAAGCCTTGTCCTTCCAAAGACAGATATTTTAGGGTTCCTGCCCTAAATCTAAGAGAGACCTGCTCCCCCAAGTCCCTGACTTGCTTTTTTCTTTATTTCCTTTAGGTCCCTGACCTATTCTAAGAGATCCCTGATCTCCCAAGTCCCTGACTTGCTTTACTTATTAGTAATGGTTATTTCTTACCCTTTTGATGATTTGAGTCCCTCACTCAATGTTTGCCTGGCTGGTCCGTCTCCCCTCTTTGGTTAGACCCGTCACTGTCCCTCTCTCCAGGCGACCTGGCCTCCCTGGCCAAACGAAGCTTTAAGAGCCCCGCGGTGGAGGACTTTTCAGGAGTTTTTACCTCCGCCTTGCAAGGTCTTCAGGTCCGCTGATGTGGAGAGAGCGACAGATATTGGGGTCCCTGTTCGGGCGCCAAATGTTTTGTTAAAATAATTCTGCGTTAATTTAGAACTGGAGGAAGGAGATCGGAGTCAGCTCAAGATTCAAACAAAGTTTTAATCTTGTACAAGAGGAGCATTCACAGAGCAACACGCAGGTCTGTTACAAAGTGAAGACTCAATATCTGAAGAGAAAAGCATGGTATATATCCCTCTTTGTGGGTGTGTTTTCACTCAATTAGTTCCTAATTTATGACCTGCACTTAAAGGAATACTCCACAGAGAAGGAAGTGATAAGGAAGAGTTAAGCTTCAGTGGTCACTCAATACCAGACATAGGTAATAAAATGTCCTAAAACAAGATCACAGGTTACAGGTCATTTTAAACAGTTACATTGAACATTCCTATGTAGGACTTCAGTTTACATCTCTCATTGAAGTACAAAATTTCTATCACACTGAGCTACTCACTCAACATTTGCGATGCCAATGTTCAACAAATGATATAAACAAATTCAATAAACACTTAGAAAACCATTTCATTAACCTTTGTTGAGCATTTTAGTTCTCAACCCATGTTCAATATAATAAATACACATTTTCACAGTGGTGGATGTTTCAGGGACAAAAAAATAAATAAAAGGAGCACAAGCTGTATGTGGTGGGGTGCCAGACAGTCATTATAGAGAGTCATTTTCTCTACTGTAAGGGCACCCTACAGGCCACTTTATCATGTTTTATCTACCATAGGGGTATGCAGGATGGCACTTCCGGAGGGTGTTTTTGAATGTGGGAAAACCAAGGGGCGAGTCGAGTCCACCAGTGAATTTTCAACAGTACATAGATAAGCATTCTATCCAAATAACCATGAACGTCATCAATCTTTATTACTAATATGAGTGCTTAGGGAGAGGAAAGTAGCAGAAGCTTATGGGAGCTGATTTAATATAGAGCAGCAGTTAAAGCTCCACTGGCTGATTTTTTCAAGGCATGCTAGTGGTGTGACTTAAGGCATTGTAAATGTGAGTCCACCACTTTGGTCATGAAGCTATTGGAACAACTATTTGTTTGATAACCATGAAATTTTGTAAAGACATTCATGGTAGTTGACTTACTGACACTGCTTTTAACCAAATGTCCTGACAGATTTGACAGAGCTCAGGACTATTCTTGAGAACAGCTGCTTTACTCCCAATTATATTTTTGTTAATCTTGAAGGCTGCAAGTATAGCTTTCAATCTGAGGTTAAAAAAAGACAAAAACAAAACACTAACATTAATTAGATCTGAGCCAATTCAGTCAAAGTTTAGAATACTTAAACAATTAATGATTATGACTGTAGATGAATGATTAGACTTAGCTCACGTCATTCCTACTATTGTATGACAACAACACAGGTATATAATCGACTGAAAAGGCCCAACATTCTCCTTATTGTTGTGTTGTTTGTGATCTTTTTGATTCTACTGGAACACTTGCTCTTCACCGCTCACCACAGGGTTCATCTCCTGAGGAGCTGGTCCAGGCCTGTCTCGGCCCCACAGCCGCAGGAGAAGTCTCTGGGGCCAAGTTTCACTCTGCTCTTCAACAAATCTACACACAGAACGGATTGGTAGACCGTAACTTTGTCAACAGGTACAAGTGGATCAAAACTAAATTACATTTGCTAAAAATCAATCAAATAATAGAACTATTTCTAATTAAAAAAATAAAATAAAAATACTTGATTTTACACAAACAAATGTATCGCTTGTGAAATTTTCTTTCAGTGCGCCACACCACTTCAATTCAGAAGCCTTTCTGGAAGGACGTGGCCTTATTATGGAGGGTATGGCGGCCATTAAAGCAAACATTCACGAGAAGAACTTCCAGGCTGCCAGGGAAACACTGGGCAGAATCCTTCATACACTACAGGTGAGAGGACTCAACAAAACAGCTGGACACAGAGAGGTTAAAGGGGTCCCAAGAACAACTGCTTTACTCCCATTTATTTTTTTTGTTAAACTTGGAGGCTGCAAGTACAGCTTTCAATCTGATGTTAAAAAACAAAAACAAAATGTGAACATTAATTAGATCCCTGCCAATCTTGGAAGATTTAATGATTATGACTGAAGATGAAGGGGGGGGGGGGGGGTTCTCTTTTTATTGGCTGGAGATCAACACTGAGGAGACCAAAAGAGCCAAACTTCAAGGTACAAAATTTAAAAAATGTATTTAACCATTCTGAATGCATTTAGTTTTAAAGAGTCCCAAATATATTGAATCCCAGCATCCCTTAAAACCTTCAGTCCAGTGTGGGTGCAACAGAGAAAAGGTGGTGGCTTGTCGGTATGCCTCTCTCTTCACTGCCTGGTATACCATTGTCCTCGCTCCACACTCCTCTCTGCACACCCCAGACTTTCTTTTTCTTCTTTCTGTGCCAGTCATATCCTTACCATTTGACCCAGGTAGTTGGTCCCACCCGTTGAATCATGCCATTGTTTCCTTGTAACATTCTCAGAGATTCAATTGGTTGTCCCCAGTGCCTGTTACAAATACAGATCTACCAGGTGCGGGTTATCAGGGAATCAAATTAGTCAAGGGGAGTGCAGACATCAAGCAGTGACAGAAAGTGCAAACACAAACCAATTTACAAAAATAAAAGCATGGAATACAACAAAACAAACTCATGCAAATAATACACAGCAAGCAACAATATAAAAACTTACTAACTTCACTTCTGCCCTTTGACATATACAGGGGTTAATGTGTGTGTGTGTTTCCATGTACTGTCAGGACTTCTATGCCCATAGTAACTGGGTGGAGCTGGGGTACACGGACCCATACATCAACCTTATACGTCCAGACCATCAACTGGAAAACCTGGCAGGTGTGTGTGTCTGTGTTTTTGTTGCCATACATGATCAACCATGTTTATTCATTTTATGTTTGACGCCTCCAAACCAGTGGCGGTTCTAGACCAGTTTTAATAGGGGGGCCAGGTTGGGGCCGGCTTTTTTGTTCGTGGGCACATACAACCCGGAAAAAAGGATAAATCCCTCATTCAGGCAAAGCAGTGTTTACAATTTCAGCAATATTGATTGGGTTGTGCTGCTGAGACACTTTATTTCTGCCTTACATTGTTGGAATCAGAGTTGTAGGACGACTATGCATTTGTTATGGGTTGGGTAAAAACCCATCTGGGTTTATATCTGTACACCAAAAAGCAGAGTTGGTTGTTTATGCCATGGCCAAAGAGGTTGATTCATTCTGATTGACTGGTGGGTCTGCATTATTTTCATATAATCATACAGCTCTGACATAACACTCCTATCAGTGGTCTAACGTATACCATACAACTTAAGCCAGCCTGATGAACTGAAACTTACCTCGCTATACCCGTTGTGCATCCCATTTGCCTTTTGCTTGTGTAGATGTTGCCACTGCCACCTGCAATGACTGTGCCAGTGGATCATGCCCCAATCCCATCCTCTCCAGCATCCTGAAGGAGAAGAAACTCACATCAGGCTACATGGGAATCTTCTCCTCCTTCAAGCCTCAAGGTATCAGCAACAAACATATTCCCAAACCACATTCAAACACATATTCACTGACACAAGGAGCAGGACTGGCTGAGAGGCTGAGTGTGACCACTGGAGCCAATACACTGTTTCCTTTCCCCTTAAGGAAGAAATGAACTTCCACAGCTCGCAAGATATGTAAACATTTATATGAGACCACAATTACTTGACACATCATGATCGAAAGAAAGCAGACAAAACAAGACATTTCACCCACTCACTTACATAATGGAAAGAGGTTAAGCAAATTATATAACATTTTGCCTGAAATGTAAGAGGCCATGTTTAGATATAAAGCTGCAATATGTAAGAATTGGTATCCTGTCAAATTCATACAAAAAAACGGAGAGTCGGTATTTCACCAGAGTAACTGCTAATGGCTGCTAGCCATAATTAGCTAGTAAGCTCTGTCAGCTGTGCAGCTAGCAGTGCAGACCATGGTTATCTGGATGGAGCTACAGAGGCGGAGTCCTGTTCATTCCAATGAAAGCTGCTCAGTGGCGCATTAAGCCAAAAAAGCTGAAGTTCCAGAGTAAAAGTAACCTGGATTTTCTGTGTTGTGGGGCCTATTGAGCGTGCACACTCACTAACTCAAGCTGGCCGAGCTGACTAATTTCCGGTTCAGTGTCCAGCTAGCTGAATGTGAATAAAATAATTTCATGGCACGGCTCTTCTAGACTTTCCAAACGTTGTTGGATTGAATTGCTCAAATAATGATATTGAAACAGGTCATTCTATGGGGGTTGTGACACTCAACACATTTTTTCACAATCTAAGCTTATGGAAAGAAGATTTTTAAGGCCCCAGTGCATCACAGTGTGTTGCAATTACTAAGTTTGGCCATTATGAAAGTTAGATTCAAAGCCCAAAGCTCTTCCTGGGGGCTTGGTGCAAACTGGGAGCTCAAAACACCATGGCAATGTTGGTGTCTACACAGCTAGCACAAGAGCTTTGAATCGGAATGGGCCAGGGCTAGCTGGTTTGCATGCTTACTTCAGTAGATATCTCTGGAACACAGTACATACATATCATGATATAAACTGTTATTTCTTTACATTCTGTTGAAAATGTTTGTAAATATTTGAATGTTTTTAAGTAAAATTCTTAGATATTGCACATTTAAATGTTTCACTTATCTGCAAACAATAAAAGGATGAACCTTTAATTAGATGTCTCATTATCTTGCCACGATTAGATGAGAAGATTGATATTAGTCTAACATTTGTCAGTTCAATATATAGCAGTCACTTCTAGGAGTCTTGTCATATGTAGACAGACAACCAGTAAGAGTCCATGAAGTGACTGTTCCTTGCCAAGAAGCCACACGGTTTGTGAGAAGTAAACAAATGACAAATAAAATGTTATAGGCTTTATACAATAGGTACTGGTGGATTTTTCTACCTTCGGACATTGCCAGGCTAGCTGTTTCCCCGTTTTCAGTCTTTGTGCTCAGCTAAGTTAACCAGCTGCTGACTTAATCTTTTTATTTAATGGGCATACTGTATGAGAGTGGTGTCGATGTTCTCATCCAACCCACAGCAAGAAAATAAATAAGTGCATATCCCCAAAATGTCAAACTGCTCCTTCAATCCCCCATAAGGAATCTAGATATTGTACTTAACCACAACTAATACATATTACCCCTTTAACTCTCATCTGAACCATTCTATACACTCTAGTACCGAGTGGGTTTGGTAATGTACTCAAATCCAGATGCAGCATGACAGTTATTGTGGGATTCAGTCTACCCAGAAAACACGATGGAGTACAGAACTTGCACAGGTCCACTATAAATTGCTATTTCAACCAGTC